>NW_006921769.1:1500010-1503282 GCF_000298275.1 Orycteropus afer afer
CAGTATCACTACAGAAGTAGGATTGCCCAACCTTCCTTCCGAGGAGTGGCTGGTGGGTTTGAACCGCCAGCCTTCTGGTTAGCAATCAAGTGCCTTAGGCACTATGCTACCAGAGCTCCCAGAGAGTATTGTAAGACCTACTTTTTTTAGAAGGATTATGAATGGCAAAATTTTACAAAATTTGACTCAGCGGTTCCACTTCCAAAACCGTATCTAAAGAAATAATCAAATAACTCACTGCAGTGTTATACCCGCCAAAACACTGTAAACAATTTAAATGCTCAACAATGGGGGCTAATAATTTATGAACATGTTACAGCTTTTAAAACGTGGCTTTGAAAATGATTTAATTTGGGAAATGATTTTTTGAGAATACACTGAGATACAAAGAATAAAGCAACCAATAAAAGGGTAGATTCCAGTCGCTCTTTCCATTGACATTTTTCTAAAGAGTAATACATATATAAGGCTACAAAATTTAAATAGGACAGAGAGTTACAAAATGGAAAGTGAAAGCCTCATTTCCCTCTGTTCTCTCCTATCGCCCCCACCACTCTCTCCAAGTGAACAATTTATTGTATTTTCTCATTTTAAAAAGCTTGTTGTTGTTGTTATGTGCCGTCAAGTCGGCCTTGACTCATAGCCACCCCTCCTTGGGTTTCCAAGGCAGTATCACTACGGAAGTAGATTGCCCCAACTTCCTTCCGGGGAGCGGCTGGTGGGTTTGAACCACCAGCCTTCTGGTTAGCAGTCAAGTGCCTTAGCCACCATGCTACCAGAGCTCCAAGTCTGCATAAATTCACATCTCTCTTTAATTTTATATAAAAAGTATATACAACATAAATTTCACACAAGTTTTACCTTTAATTATGATACATTTTAGAGCTCTTTCTGTATCATCATACATATATCATCATACATATCCTTTTTTTTTTTTTTGCCTTTAATCCTTGTTGTGTGTGTGTGTATGATTTGGGTGAAAGTTTACAGAGCAAAATGGTTTGCCATTCAACAATCCATAAACATTCTGTCTTGTGACATTCACTGCAATCCCTACTCCGTAATAGCATCCTTCCCACTTCCTCCCTGCACCCACCCCTTCCCTTCATCCTTCCTTTCCATCCCTTCCTGCCTTCCTAGCTACATCCCTTGGCAATGCTGCCCTTTTGATCTCATGCTTCATTGTTCTGAGTGCATTTCCTCCTTGTATTACTGTTCACCATACAGGCTGGGTTCTCTAGAGAAGCATTTCCTCCTTGTATTACTGTTCACCATACAGGCTGGGTTCTCTAGAGAAGCAAAACCAGTAAAGCTTATATAGAGAGAGAGAAATTTATCTGAGGAAAATGGCTCACACAGTTATAGAAGCTGGCAAGTTCCAAGTTCTTGGATCAAATGTCAAGCTGGAGGCTTTTCCCAACTCACGCAGCTGCAGGGGCTGATGAGCTCAAAGTTGGCAGGCAGTATACTGGCTTTTGACTCCAACGAATGATGAATCCAAGATCTCCAGGCCGAATGGTGGATTGTTCACTCACAGACAGTTGTAGACAGCACAACAGGATCCCAATCCACAGAAGAGTGTCTCTTTCCCAGGATGTCCATAAATATACTGGAAGCAGGCCACACCCCTAGGGAAACTCCCTTTCAATGGATTGGCTGCTCAAAACATATACATCCGATCTCATCATGGGAATAACCCACATTATAACTGCTTAAACGACTCAGAATTGTGATCCAGCCAAGTTGATACACAATTCTAACTATCACAGTCCACCCCTTGTCAACTTCGCAGTTGTACACATCTCCTTAACCATATATAATCTCTAAATAAGGACAATTATAAACTCATATTTATGCCTAACGTGATATACTAACAAGCGTACAACCAAAACGCATTAACCCTGTTTATATTTCATAGTTCGTAACAGAAGGAAACAAAAATACTTGATGCACATATACAAGGAAGAAATATAACTATCACAGTCTTTGTTTCTGCAACTGGTCACGTGGCCATAGCTGATATTCAGAATTAACTTCTTCCACCACCAATTCCATATTTCCCTTGCCCTCAGCAAGCACCTCAGCTGGTCGTAGTTCTTTGCCTGGTGGGGTGTCCCAAACCTTCATTCCTGAAGGATCTGGGCCATTAGTACTCGTATCAGAATTGGGTTGCTGTAATTTTCCATCAACTTGAATCACAAGGCATGGTAGTACTAAGAGACATCCTAAAGAATCTCCTGTATTCCAGACATACTCTTTTTTACCTCCATTATGTAATGTTGGTCCAATTTCCCCTTGGTAATCAGGATCTATCACACCAGATGGTACAGTAACGTCCTTCTTTGTCTGTTGATCCAGAGGCATGAGGAAGCCAAAATGGCCAGGTGGCATTCTTAACTTCCAGTTCAATACAATCACTATTGTGTCTCCAGGTAGGAGTTTTCCTCCTTTTGGGACTAAGATCTCCAGACCCGCAGAACATAGGGTAGCAGGGACAGGAAGCAAAAATTTTTTAAGTGGGTCACTAGGGGTAATAGTGAGTGCTACTACTCTCCTTTCCACCCCTTGGTTCCTGGACCTGTGAATCCTGGCTATTGGAGAAACAGCACCATATATTGGATGCTGGTTTAGAGTGTATATGGCCTCCTGGAGAACATTGCCCCACCCCTTCAAGGTATTGCCACCTAGCTGGTGCTGTAATTGTGTTTTAGTAGGCTATTCATCGTTCTATCAAGCCAGAATCTCTGCCAGCTTCTATAAGTGTGTGAGCCATCTTCAGGATGATGGGGAACATGAAGACCAGTGAATTCCATGAGCATAGGCCCATTGCCGCACTTCATTTGCTGTGCAGTGAGTCCCTTGCTACAAAGCAATGCTGTGTGAGATACCATGATGGTGGATAAGGCATTCTGTAAGTCCATGGATGGTAGTTTTGGCACAAGCATTGCATGCACGGAAGGCAAATCCATATCCAGAGTAAGTATCTATTCCAGTAAGAACAAAACACTGTCCTTTCCATGGTAGAAGTGGTCCAGTGCAATCAACTTGCCACCAGGTTGCTTGCTGATCACCCCAAAGATATATCCCAGACTCAGTGTTGGTCTCTGCTGCTGGTAGATTGGGCACTCAGCAGTGGCAGTAGCCAAATCAGCCTTGGTAAGTGGAAGTCCATGTTGCTGAACCCATGCATAACCTCCATTCCTGCCACCATGGCCATTTTGTTCATAAGCCCATCGAGCAATGACAGGAGTAGCTGGGGAAAAAGGATGGCT
>NW_006921769.1:1503604-1507536 GCF_000298275.1 Orycteropus afer afer
GGAAGTCCCAGAAAGGGGCTGCAGTGCCACCCTGTCCACTTTCGAGTGGGGCCTGCATATCACGCAGAACCATCTGTAAACCAGGCATGAATTTTCTCTTCCTCAGTCAACTGATCATAAGGAAATCCCCATGAGGCCATAGGTGCAGACTGGAAGAGGGAAGGTAATGTGACTGGAGTGGAGACCATAGCCATTTGGGCCACTTCCTCATGCAACTTACTTGTGCCTTCAGGTCCTGCTCGAGCCCAATCTCTGATATACCACTTCCATTTAATGATGGAGTGCTGCTGTGCACGTCTAACTGTATGGCTCTGTGGGTCAGACAACACCCAGTTCGTGACAGGTAGCTCAGGCCTCATGGTGACTTTGTGGCCCATGGTTAGGTGTTCAGTCTCTGCTAAAGCCCAGTAACAACCCAAAAACTGTTTCTCAAGAAGAGAGTAATTATCTGCAGAGGATGGCAGGGTTTTGCTCCAAAATCCCAAGGGTCTGAATTGCAATTCACCAATAGAGACCTGCCAAAGAGTCCAAGCAGAATCTTTATCTACTACAGACACTTCAAGCACCATTGAATCAGCTGGATCAAATGGTCCAAGTGGCAGAGCAGCCTGAATCTATTACAGAGCCTTCTGTTGTTCTGGACCGAAGTCAAAACTAGCAGCTTTCTGAGTCACTTGATAAATAGGCCGAAGCAACACACCCAAATGAGGGATACGTTGCCTCCAAAATCCAAAGAGGCCCACCAGACATTGTACCTCCTTTTTAGTTGTGGGGAAAGCCAGATACAATAACTTATCCTTCTCTTTAGTAGAGATATCTCAACATGCCTCACACCACTGGACCCCAAGAAACTTCACTGAAGTAGAAGGTACCTGAATTTTTGTTGGGTTAATTTCCCACCCTCTAGCACACAGATGGGAGCTATGGTAGTGTAGTGTCTAAGGCACTTGACTGCTAACCAGAAGGCTGACAGTTCAAACCCACCAGCCACTCCTTGGAAGGAAGGTTGGGCAATCTACTTCCATAGTGATACTGCCCCGGAAACCCAAGGATGGGTCACTATGAGTTGGGTCCAACTCGACGGTACATAACAACAACAACAGCAGCACACAGATGTCTCACCAATAAGTCTAGCATCATTGATACTTCTTCCTTACTGGGTCCAATCACCATAATATTATCAATATAACAGACCAGTGTGATGTCTTGTGGAATGGAAAGGCAATCAAGATCCCTATGGACTAAAGTATGACATAGTGCTAGGGAGTTGATATACCCCTAAGAAAGCACTGTGAAAGTATAGTGTTGGCCTTGCCAGCTGAAGGCAAAGTGCTTCTGATGGTCCTTTGAAATTGGTATTGAGAAAAAGGCATTGGCCAGATCAATAGCTGCATACCAAGTACCAGGAGATGTACTAATTTGCTCAAGCAATGAAACCACATCAGTAATAGCAGCTGCAACTGGAGTCACCACCTGATTAAGTTTATGATAATCTACTGTCATTTTCCAAGATGTAGCTGTTTTCTGCACAGGTCAAGTAGGCAAATTAAATGGGGATGTGGTGGGAATCACCACTCCTGCATCCTTCAAGTCCTTGATAATGGCAATAATCTCTGCAACCCCTCCAGGGATGTGGTATTCCTTTTGGTTTACTATTTTTCTAGGTACAGGCAGTTCTAATGGCTTCCACTTGGCTTTTCCCTAACTCCACTTGTCAGGGAACCAAAGTGGGAATTCTGCCAATTGTTCAGTATATCTATTCCAGTTATGCATTCTGAAACTGGGGAAATCAATACAGGATGGGTTCAGGGACCCACTGGACCTACTGTGAGACCTGAGCCAAAACTCCATCAATAACTTGATCTCCATATGCCCCCACTCTGACTGGTGGGCCACAGCAATGCTTTGGGTCTCCTGGAATTAGTGTCAGTTCAGAGCCAGTGTCTGGTAATCCCTGAAAAGTCTGGTTACTTCCTTTTCCCCAATGAACAGTAACTCTTATAAAAAGGCCTGAGATCCCTTTGGGGAAGGCTGGGAGAAAAATTGACATAAACTTTTGACAACGTAGTGGAGTCCTTCCTTAAGGGGGCCTGGCCTCACCTTCATTCGGGGGTTGTGGGTCTGTAAACTGACTCAAGTCTGGGAATTGATTGAAAGACCATGATTGTATTCTGGTGATCCAATCTAGACTGCTGTTCATGTGACCTAAAATTCTTCTGTCTATACAGATCAAGTAAATATTTAGTAGATATGCCATGTATTTCACTCCTAGGAACACCATGCCTAAGTAGCCAATGCCATAATTCCACACAAATCAGAGTATTCTGATTACTGTTTCAACTCTGCTGTCCATTATGGTGACCACGCCCACCTTGTCTTTGAAGATTAACTGCTGCCACTTGGCCCCTACTACCACAGAGTCCAATCAGCCCCATCTTAGTTAAGTGTCTTAGTTCAATTAGGGCAGTTCCCACTGTCAAATCTGGCTTACATAAAATAGCAATCACAGCAGTCTTCAAGGATGCTGGGGCTCCCTTCATAAATTTGTTCCTCACAGTACTGGTGAAAGGTGTGTCTTCCAGACTCTCCATTTCTGGCTCTAGGGGTCTAATCTGATAAATTCATTCTAACAGGCCAATTTCCCTAAGCCTCTGGATACCTTCTACATTATACCAAGGCAGGTCTGGTACTTCAGCTTGACTTTAGGTAAGCCACTGCATAATCTATGCTTCAGTAAGCCAACCAAACAAACTATTAGATCCTTTCCTAACCTCTTGAGCTGAAACACTGAATGAAGAATCCACACTTTGTTGTTGTTGTTGTTGTTATGTGCCGTCAAGTTGGACCTGACTCATGGAGACCCCTCCTTGGGTTTCTGAGGCAGTATTACTATGGAAGTAGATTGCCCCATCTTCTTTCTGAGGAGTGGCTGGTGGGTTTGAACCACAGCCTTCTGGTTAGCAGTCAGGTGCTTTAGGCTACCAGAGCTCCCATACTTAATGGGCCTAAATTAATAAACTCAAGCTGATCCAATGTTACATTCCTTGAACCGTTATCCCACACCCTCAGTAACCATTCCCATACATGTTCTCCAGGTTTCTGTCTGTACATGTTAGCAAAATCAAGTAGGTCTCTTTGGGTGTAGTGTACCACCTCCTCAGTCACACTTTGTATTTCATCTTTGGGGGCTTGCTTGGACTTAAGTTTAATTATAGGTGTAGCAGCCACAATGGGTGGTTGGGGCAGTTCCTGAGAACATTCAGCAATGTCTTCCATGTCATCTACCTCAGGCTATGACCCAGTAGAAACAGTTATGTTAATCCCATCAAACGGAGGTGGAAGGTCTAATGGTTTCATAGTAATCCCTTCAGATGGGAGGGATTCAACAGACTTTACAGGCTTCATATCCTCATCTTCCTGACTCTCTGCCCTTATGTCCCCATTCCAGGTTTCAGGATCCCATTTTTTCCCAATCAGTGCCCTCACTTTAACATCAGACACCATTCTGGGTTGGCAATTCAATTGGCTTTGTAATTCAGCCACCCTTACAATAAGACTCTGGGTTTGGTTTTTGGCAATATCAGCTCTGTTACTAGAAGAAAGGCTTTCTTTCAGAGCACACTGGAAACACTGAGGTCTTTTATGCAGCACGTGAGCTGTGACTGAGCAGCCCTGAACTCATCTCGCTCCTTCACCACTTTGTCTAGTGTAAGTAGGACCAACCAACCAGCTTCCTTATACTCTTCATGCTGACAGAATTGCAGAAAAGTATCAAACATGTGATCACGCAGAGCCTCACTTCTCAAAAATACTTGATCTGCTGTTGTTGTTGTTATGTGCCATCGAATCAGACTCGACTCATAGCAACCCCTCCTTGGGTTTCTGAGGCAGTATCACTATGGAAGTAGATTGCCCCATCTTCCTTCCGAGGA
>NW_006921769.1:1508056-1526895 GCF_000298275.1 Orycteropus afer afer
TTCGCTTATGGACGGTTGTAGACAGCACAACAGGATCCCAATCCACAGAAGAGTGGTCTTTTTCCCAGGATGTCCATAAATATATTGGAAGCGGGCCACACCCCTAGGGAAACTCCCTTTCAATGGATTGGCTGCTCAAAACATATACAGCTGATCTCATCATGGGAATAACCCACAGTATAACTGTTTAAACGACTCAGAATTGTGGTCCAGCCAAGTTGACACACAACTCCAACTATCACAGCAAATGCTGCCCTCTTTATCTCATGCTTCTTTGTTTTGAGTGCATATCCTTCTGGTATTACTGTTCACCATATAGTCCAGTCTATTGTTTGGCTGAAAGTTGAGTCACAGGGGTCAATTTCAGTTCCTAGCTTGGAGGATGTCTAAGGGCCATAGTCTCAGGGGTTCCATCAGTCTTTATGAGACCACACAGCCTGACCTTTTTATGATTTTGGGTTTTGTTCCACATTTCCCCCCACTCTATCTGGGACATCCTATTGTGATTCCTTTCAGAGCAGTCAGCAGTAGTAGCCAGGTACCATCTAGTTCTAGTTCACCATTTCAGGGTCATGGAAGCTAGGTTTCACGTGATCCTTTAGTACTTTGGACGAATTGTTTCTTTGCATCCTTGATTTTTTTTCACTCTTCTTTGCTCTGGATGGGGAGATACCAATAGTTGCACTTTAGATGGCCACTCACTAGCTTTTAAGACCCTAGTCACTACTCATCACAGTTGGATGTAGAGCATTGTCTTTGTGGACTATGTTATGCCCATGGATCTTAGTGTGCCCCAAGACTATCATCCTTAGCCCTCATGCCCAGTGACTCATTCCCTCCAGGTGTTTGGCTATGACTAAAAAGTTTTCATAACTTTCCCCCTGTATGCTCTACTACATTTGTGGATATATTTACAGCACATATAAATATATAGGTGGAGATATCCTCCATCAAACTTATATATATATATTCATGGGTGTAGTCTCATTTGCCTTCCCACCCCAGTTCAGATGTCCCTGTATTCACTGATAGATTATTGGTATCACTGCTTTTGCAGGATTGTGCATGTATTAGTATTCACCTTTATTGCATTGAACTCTTGTGCTCTCCCTGTGTCTTCCACTGCCTTGATCATTTTGTGATGATCTCCCTCTTATTTTATATTGCCTTTCCTGTCACCTAACTTAATACATTCTACCTTTTAGTTGGTTATTTACTGTCCTTTCCCTTCCCATCCCGGTAAGCTTCAAAAACAATTCTTTCTGGGTATAAAACTTTTATTAACTTTTTACAGTAGTAGCCACATACAATAATTATCCTTTTGTGATTGACTAATTTCACTCAGCATAATGTACTCTAGGTTCAACCATGTTAGGAGGTGTTTTGCAGATTCATTGTTATTCTTTAACATTGGATATTATTCCATTGTGTGTATGTACATTGTTTGTTTACCCATTCATCTGTTTATGAGCATTTAGGTTGTTTCCATCTTTTTGCTATTGTCAATAATGCTGTGATGAACATGGGTATGCATATATCTGTTCGTATCATGGCTCTTATATCTCTCAGATACATACCTAGCACTGGGATTTCTGGATCAAATGGTATTTCTATTTTGAAATTCCTAAGGAAGCACCGTATCAATTCCCACAGTGGTTGTACCATTTTACAATCCCACCAGCAGTACAAGAGGGTTCCAGTCTCTTCATACTCTTGCCAGTATTTGTTGTTTTCTGTTTTTTAGAACTTTGCTATTAATGCTGGAGTGAGATGATATAACATTGTTATTTAGATTTGTACCTCTATAATGGCTAATGAAAGGAGCTCTGGTGGCGCAGTGCCTAAGGCATTTGACTGCTAACCAGAAGGCTAGTAGCTCAAACCCCCCAGCCATTCCACAGAAGGAAGATGATGGTGAGCATTTCTTCATGTGTTTGTTAGCCACCTAAATGTCTTCTTTGATGAAGCATCTGTTCATGTCCTCTGCCCATTTTTTAATTGGATTGCTTGACTTTTGTTTGTTGATATGTTGAAGTTTTCTATAGATTTTAGAGATTAGTCCCTTGCCCAATAAATCATTTCCAAAAATATTTTCCAGTCTTTAGGTTCTCTTTTTACTCTTTTGGTGAAGTCTTTTGATGAGCATAATTGTTTAATTTTTAGGAGGTCCCAGTTGTCTAGTTTGTCTTCTGTTGTTTGTGCATTTTCAGTTGTATTTGACAGTGTACTTATGCCATGTATTAGGGCCCATAAGTTTTCCCCTATGTTATCCTCGATGATCTTTATGGTTTTAAGTTTTACATTTAGGTCTTTGATCCATCTTCAGTTAGTTTTTGTATATGTGTGAGATATGGATCCTGTTTCATTTTTCTGCAAATGGATGTCCTGTTTTGCCACCACTATTTGTTAGACTGTCTCTTCCCCCTTTTAATGGGTTTCAGCCCTTGATCAAAGATCAGCTGTCCATACATAGAAAGATTTACTTCTGGGTTCTCAATTCTGTTCCACTGCTCTATGTGTCTGTCATTATACCAATACCAGGCTGTTTTGACTACTGTGGCTGTGTAGTAGGCTTTGAGATTAAGGAGTGTGAGGTTTCCTACTTTGTTCTTCTTTAGTAATGTTGTGCTTATCCTGGGTGTCTTTCCTGTCCATATACATTTGGTCATTAGATTTTCCATCTCTTTAAAGAATGGTGATGGAATTTGGATAGGGATTGCATTATATCTGTAGATTGCTTGGGTAGTGTTGTCATTTTTATAATATTAAGTCTTCCTATCCATAAACATGGCACATTCTTCCATTTATGTAGGTCTCTTTTGGTTTCTTTTGTAGTTTTCTTTGTATGGATCTTTTGTGTCTCTGATTAAATTTATTCTAAGTATTTCACCTTTTGGGTGGCTATTGAAAATGGTATTGTTTTTCTGATTTACTTTTCAGAGTTCTCTTTGTTAGTGTAGAGGAATCCACTAGTTTTTGTACATTGATCTTGTACCCTGCCACTTTGCTGAATCCTTCTACTAATTCCAGTAGTTTTCTTTTTGAGTCTCTAGGATTTTCTGTGTATAGGATCATATCATCTGCAAATAAAGATAGTTTTACTTCGTCTTTGCCAATCTGGATGCCTTTTATTTCTCTTTCTTGCCTTACTGCTCTGGCTAGGACTTCCAATACAACATTGAATAGGAGTGGTGATACAGGGCATCCTTGTCTAGTTCCTGTTCACAGAGTGAATGTTTTCAGTCTCTCTCCATAAAGAATAATATTGGACATTGGTTTTGTGTATAAGCCCTTAATTATGTTGAGGAATTTTCCTTCTACTTTGTTGAGCATTTTCATCAAGAGTGGGTGTTGGATTTTGTCAAATACCTATTCTGCATCAATTGATCTGATCATGTGGTTCTTTTCCTTTCTTTTATTTATAGGTTGGATTATGTGGATTGTTTTTCTCATGTTGAACCATTTTTGTATACTTGTGAATCTCACTTGTTCATGATGCATTTTTATTTTGATACGTTGTTGGAGTCTATTGAATAGTATTTTGTTGAGAATTTTTGTGTCAATTTTCATGAGGGATATTGGTCTGTAATTTTCTTTTCCAGTGATATATTTGCCTCATTTTTATTTTGGGATTATGCTAGCTTCATGACATGAGTTCAGTAGCTTTCCATCTTTTCTATGTTCTGGAATAGTTTGAGTAGTATTGGTGTCAGCTCTTAATGTTTGGAAGAATTCACCAATGATCTCTAGGCCAGGACTTTATTTGTTGGGAATTTTTTTTTTTTTTCAAATGATTTGCCTAATTTCCTCTTTTGTGATGGTTTGTTCAGATTTTTTACCTCAGATTGTTAGTTTGGATTCTTGTTGTTAGGTGCTGTGGAGTCAGCTCTAGTTCTTAGCAACCCTATGTACAAGAGAACAAAACACTGCCTGTTGTGCACCATCCTCACAATCCTTGCTACCCCTGAGCCCATTGTTGCAGCCACTGTGTCAACCCATCTTGTTAAGGGTCTTCCCCTTTTTCACTGGCCCTGTACTTTACCAAGCATGATATCCTTCTCCAGGGAATGGTCCCTTCTGCCAACATGACCGAATCAGGTGAGACGAAGTCTGGCCATTCTTGCTTCCAAGGAGCATTCTGGCTGTACTTCTTCTAGGACAGATTTGTTCGTCCGTGGCACATTCAGCATTCACTGCCAACAACACAGCGCAAAAGCATCAACTCTTCTTCAGTCTTCCTTATTCATTGTCTAGCTTTCACATGCACATGAGGCTATTGAAAATACCATAGCTTGGGTTAGGCACACCTTAGTCTTCAAAGAAACATCTTTGCTCTTCAGCACTTGAAAGAGGTCTTTTGCAGCAGATTTGCCCACTGCAATATGACTATCTGATGTCTTGCCTGCTGCTTCCATTAGTGTTGATTGTGGATCCAAGTATTATGGAGTCTTTGACAGTCTCAATATTTTCTCCATTATCATGATGCTGCTTATTGGTCCAGTTGTAAAGATTTTCATTTTCTTTATGTTGAGAAGTAAGCCATACTGCAGATGGTAGTCTTTAATCTTCAGCAGTAAGTGCTTTTCTTACTTTTAAAATGCTCATGCATTTTCAGCAAGCAAGGGTGTACGGTCTTCATATCGCAGCTTGTAAATGAGTCTTCCTCCATAAATTCTTCATATAATCTAACTTCTGGGATTAATTGCTCAGCATACAGATTGAATAAGTATGGTGAAAGGATACAACTCTGATGCAGACCCTTGCTAATTTAATTAATCCATGCAGTATCCCCTTGTTCTGTTGAAATGACAGCCTCCTGGTCTAAGTATAGGTCCCTCGTGAACACAATTAAGTGTTCTAGAATTCCCATTCTTCTCAATGTTATCCATAATTTGTTATGGTCCACACAGTTGAAAGCCTTTGCATAGTCAATAAAACACAAGTAAACATTTTTCTGGTATTCTTTGCTTTCAGCCAAGATCCATCTGACATCAACAATGATGTCCCTTGTTCCACATCCTCTTCTACCTTCTTGGGGGGGGGTACTGTGTTTCCAGAAATGTGTCCATTTCTTCTAGGTTTCCAAATTTGTTGGAACACAGTTCTTCATAGTATTCTGTTACTACCCTATATATCCATTTTTTGTTTAATATGGCATAGATAATATTCCAAATTATTCCATTACATGGATATACCAAAATTTATTTAGCCAGTCCTCTAGTTTTGGAAACTCTGGTTGCCATATATTCCCAAAAAGATTCCTCCAATTTACAACCCAATCTACAAAGTTTCCCCATATCCTTATTGTGTCTGTACTGACCTAAAAAACAGAACCCAAACCATCACCATCCAGTTGATTCCAACTCATAGTCATTAAAATGTACAATATAAATGTAAAATTTAAAAAAATACAGCCCCAAAATGTAAATAAAATCATTTAACTACCACTTAATGGAGCCAACTATGTGAATAGTAGACAAAGAAAATAGAATATACCATGAACTGCCAAAGGAGCTCTGGTGGCACAGTGCTTAAGGCATTCCGTTGCTAACCAAAAGTTCTGAACCCATCAGCCCCTCTGTGGGAGAAGGATTAGGCAGTCTGATTTCATAAAGATTTACAGCCTTGGACTGTAAATATAGACTCTGTCCTATTGGGTCCCTACTAGTCAGAATCCACCCAATGGCAGTGGGTTTAATTTTGGTTTATGGACTGCCAGAAGAATGAACAAATCTGTCTTGGATGAAGCACAGCCAGAATGCTCCTTAGAAGTGAGGATGGAAAGACTTCTCACATACTTTGGACATGTTATCAGGAGGGAGCAGTCCCTGGAACAGGACATCATGCTTAGTAAAGTAGAGAATCAACAACAACAATTATGTAAATAAAAAATCATAGCATGGCACTGAACTATATAAAACTTAGAAAGATCAATAAAATACGGTTCATTCTGTCCCTGTCTTTGATCGAGTAATCTAGAGGGGCAGAAGGACATATAAACAACACACAATAATAAATGAATGAATGGTTGTCATGCTACAACTAAAATAAAGAGTAAAACATAGAGAAAGAAAGAATTTATTTCAACTGGGATTAGGAAAATTTTTGCAATAGAGGAGCCATTTTATGTGAAATTCAATAATGAAATAGCTACCATTTCTTGATGTTTAGTAAGTAGCAGGCTCTATGGAGATTTACTTAAGGTGCATCTCCTAATTTTATCTCCATAACAGTGGGAGGTAGATAGGATTTTCATAGACATTTCATAGATGAGTATACTGAATTTGAGAAAAATTAATAGCCCACTGTCATCTATTACATCTTCCATCTATAGCTCATTTAATTCCCATAGGGGGTAATCACTGTTAATACCCCTTTTACAGACGATAAAGACAAGCCATGGAAGGTTTAAATAACTTGCCCAATGTCAAAGAACAGGTAAGTGGCAGAGCCGGCACACAAACCCAGGCAACCTGACTCAGAGCCCAAGTCCTTTATAGGTTCCTTGTGGGAGGGAGTGGGATGAGGGAAGGGCATCCTAAGAGGAGAAAGCTACCTGAGCACAGTGATTACAGGAGGTGGAGTGGATGATCCAGACTCATGAAGCACAGTGACCAATAAGGAAATTGTTCTTTGGGGACTGGACTGGGCAGTGGGAGTGAGAATGGAATAAAGTGAATAGAAATGAGATACATTGCAGAGGTAGAATAGAGAAGGCTTGATGACTAATTGGATGCTTCAATCACAGCCCTCTCAGCCTTCACCTCTCTAAACTAAAGTGTTTTCCTCCTTTTAGTCAGAGCTCACAGCAAGCCTTTTAATCCTTTCCTTTTGATTATTTTAGAAGCCTGTTTCGGATGCCTCTATAAGAAATGTGATCATTCTTGTGCAATGTAGACTTGAGAAAGGATAATGCTAATAAGCTTTGCAGTTCAAATAGTTCTTCTCTATCCCTCAATAATGTACCAATCAAATAAGGTTAGAACAGTGGTTACCAGGCAGGTTGTAAGAGAAAAGGCATCTCACCCTCCAACAGTTTCTAACATGAATGAAGAGATATGTCCAATTGACATTGTTCAGCTATCTGACCACTTCTTTCTGCAGCATTTGACACTGCTAATTTTTTCCCTCCTTGAAATTCTCTATGCCATTAACTTCAGTAATATCACTTTTACTTCTTTCTCTTCTACTTCTCTGACTTGCAGGAGCCTTGGTGCACAGTGGTTAAAAGTGCTTGGCTGCTAACCAGAAGGTCGTTGATTCAAAACAGCCAGCCACTCCATGAGAGAAAGATGTGGCAATCTGCTTCTGAAAATATTTACAGCCTTGGAAACCCTATGGAGCAGTTCTGCTGTCCTGTAAGGTCACTATGTGTCAGAATTGACTTGACAGCAGTGGATTTGGTGGTTTTCCCTGACTTGCCTTTGTGTTCTCCTTAAATAGTATCTTTTCCTTTGCCTGCCTTTTAGAGGATCATGTGCCCCTAGTTTTCCCCAGCTTCTTGCATTTTTTCCAGTACAATCTCAAATAGCTCATTTCTAATCTTTCAGTGATCAGTTCCCAGAAAAGAGAGCACCTGGTTCTTTTTATTTATTTCACTATTTCTATTCAGGAGAACATCATTAAACTCATAACTTCTTACAGCTCTGGGACATAACTCATTTCTGAGAGGGCCACATGGGTCAACTTTACCTGCCTCCTCATCTTGAGCGTCCTTGGTGCTCTTCTCCAGTTCTGATCTAAGACCACTCCTTAATTATATCAATGCATAGTTATTTAACTATTCTACTTTAGTTACTATGTAGCTAAACACTTCACCTGACCCAGTCCATCAGTAATCTACATCAGTGATTCCTAAACTTTACTGCACGCTAGAATTACAAGGGGATCTTTACGAAATACTGATGCCTAGCCAGCAACTCCTGACATTTTGATTTAATTGGTATAAGATGAGATTTGGATATTGGGATTTTTTTAAACTTCACTAGATAATTCTAATGTGCAGCAGAGTTTGGGAACTTCTGCCATAAACTGTGGTTCTCAGACCCAGTTACTCATCAGAATCACTGGAGGGAAATTTAAAACAAAAACAATTTCTGGGTCCTACCTTAGACCTCAGAGAGCAGACCCAGATATCTGTACTTTTTATAAATCTCCAGGTGATTGGAATGTTAAGACCCATTGCTATGTATGCAACTTGGAGTGAGCCTTGGTGGCCAGGTACCCACTGCATTCATTCCAATATTTTGGATGGCTCAATAGCACATGACATGACTTCCACCTATATCTGGAGGATCCTGTTTCTCTAGATCCAGGTTCTGAGCTCCATACTCATGTATACAGGGTCCCATAAAATATTTGGTTGCATCCATACAAACTTCAACATGACCAAAACCGAACTCATTGTTTTTCATTTTCCCTGTCTCTGCAATGTGAAAGTCACCATTATCCACATAGGTGTACAAGCCCCAAGCCTAACAACCATCTTTTTTGATTCCTCTTATTACCTTACCTCACAGTCTCCAGTGACTCTGTTCTACCCAGTTGATTCTTTCTGTTGTGCAGACTACAGCCTTAGTTAGGATCCTTATTACCTTATTATCTTCCAAACAGAATACTTCTAATAACCTAACCCGTCTACTTGCTACCAACCATTTTTGCCCTTCCAGTTGACTGATTTTTCTAAAATGTAAATCCAGTCTTGTCACCAGTCTAGGTAAAATCCTTAATGGCTCCATCTTGCCTCTAAGATAAAATTCAAACTTCTCAGCATGCAAGGCACTCCATGAGTTTTGCCTGCAGCCTCATTCCTTAGAACAAAGTTTCCCAATCTTGCCCTTTCATGTGAATCACCTAGGCCCACTGCAGACCTACAGAATGAGGTTCCCTGGAGGAGGAGCCCTAGATATGTAGATTTTAGCAAACCCTAGGTGATTCTGATAATCACTCAAGATTAGGAAGGGCAGCCTTCAGAATGCCTAGTGCACTTGTCACTTTAGAAAGCCAACTTGTGGAAGGCCTTCATTTTTGGGCCTTTACTGTGTAGATTTGTGCCTTTCCACCTGGCTCAGTTCTATTCATTCCTCAAAGCCTTTCCTACAATGCTTTGCCAACCCCCACCCCACCCTGGGGGAGGATTTCCTGAAACTTTCCAAATACCTCTCTTCTATGCTCCTTTGTATGCTATAATACCTAGCGCTCAGCTCTATTGTACCATTTGTTATTGTTGTTGTAGGTTGCTCTGAGTCAACAGAAACCTAGCCAGATCCTGCACCATCTTCAGGATCATTGTATGCTCAAATCTATTGTTGCTGCCACTGTGTATTTTGAGTATCTCTCAACCTAGGGAAGGAGCTGTGCTAGTGTAGTGCCTAAGGCATTTGATGACTAACCAGAAGGCTGGCAGTTCAAACCCACCAGCCACTCTGGGGGAAGGAAGACTGGGCAATCTACTTCAGTAAAGATTTACTGCCCTGGAAACCCAAAGGGGGTCGCTATGAGTCGGAATCGACTTGATAGCAGTGAGTTTGGTTTGGTTTTGATTTCAACCTCGTGGGCTCATCTTCTGATATTATATCCAACAATATTATTCCGTTGTGATCACAGAACCTTCATAGGCTAATGTTTGAAATCAGATAGCCAGGCTTATTCTTCCTCGCCTTAGTATGGAGCAATACACAAACCACCACAGTATGACAAACTGAAAGACAGCTGGTGTCTTTCATTTACCACCATTTACCACCTTGTTGTTACCTTCTTATCTGTTTTCCCCACTAGAATGTGAACTCCTTGAGAGCAGACACAGTGTCTTGTTTTTTTTTTAATCCCCAAATCTCACAACAACACTAAGTACAATAAATGTTTGTTGAATGAATTCCTGGGGGGTGGGAGGAACAACTGTGGAGTCCATTATTAAGTAAATGAGGTATTTCAAAAGCATAGGCAGAATTAGCAAGCAGATAATTAACAGGATTTGAATGTAAGACTGGAGATCCTATGCCAATACTTTAAAATACAAGTGGATATATCCCTACCACCTCACTGCCGTGGAGTCAGAGCCCACTCACAGCGACTCCTCCTTGAGTTTCCGAAGTGGTATCACTACAGAAGTAGATTGCCCAACCTTCCTTCCCAGGAGTGGCTGGCAGGTTTGAACCTCCAGCCTTCTGTTGTTGTTGTTGTTATGTGCCGTCAAGTCGACCCCGACTCATAGTGACCCCTCCTTGGGTTTCCGAAGCAGTATCACTACAAAGTAGATTGCTGCATCTTCCTTCTGAGGAGTGGCTGGTGGGGTTGAACCGCCAGCCTTCTGGTTAGCAGTCAAGTGCCTTAGGCACTACGCTACCAGAGCTCTTAAGTAGATATATAGAGAGTGTAAAAAGTAGAAGGATAGTATCACTCAACATTTTTAATTCCAAGCAACTGACTGACTCAGACTGATTTAAAGAGAAGAGGAATTTATTGAAAGGTTGGTGGGCAGCCCACAGAATTTCCAGGGAGGCTCAAACACCAGGCTTTGAAAATGGGCAGGAACAAAGGAAGGCTAAGCACCCGTGTCACAGCCACAGCTGAACCATGGGCTTTGCAGTTCACCCACCTGTCTCCACCAGCTCAGGACCCGGATGCTGCCATAGGCACTACTTTTAGTGGCTTTTGCTGCAGCTGCTGCCACCAAATTGAATTCTTTATTTACCCTGTTTCTTTGCATCACTCACTCCATGTTCAAATTTCAGGCTGGTTTAAGCGACTGGACGAGTAGATGTGGGGGTGTGTGAGATAGGGGTGCAGTGAAAGCATGCTTCTGGACTTTTCAGCCTCCACAACCATGTGGAACAAAGGTTCAGACCTTGAGGAATTCCCCATACAAAAGCAAGGTTTTAGATGCTGGATAGCAATAAAAAGGAGAAACATGGAATCTATTTTTTATAATATTATAATTATTATGATGATGGTAAAATTAATTAAAATCTTGGTACCCAAACAGAAAGAATAAATAAATAATTTCTCGTTGGTCAAAATACAACTGTGAACAAACCCTAGGGCATGGTTAAATTAATTTCTGAGTAAAATAACAACATTCATTACATACTATGACATGAAGTTCAAAAAAGGAAGGAGGTACAGATGTCTTTAGATAGCAAAAACTGCAGCATGGATTCCTCTGGGACACTTGGAGCATGTACAGGAATTCAAGGAGAAAAGTGAGGATCCAAATACTGGGAATAGAGAGGACAGGGATGGGACTAAAGAGGGGGATTGCAGAGTCAAGATAGCTAGGGAGATAAACTGAAGCAAAAGAATCTGAAAACAAGCATAGGTTCTGGATGATTACTTAATATCTGGGTATGGATTCAAGGTTAATTCAATTATTCATTTAATTGATTTAAAAACAATTTTTAAAAAAAAGTAAATATTTAAGTCAAATAATTTAAGTAATAATGAAGAATGCAAAGAAAAAAAGTTTAAACAATCACTTCTAATTCTACCACTCAGAAATAGCCATTAACATGAGTGAACCATCATTCTAACCATCTCTCTACATACATATACATGGAAAGAAGCACAGGGGTTACCACATGCTCACTTCCAGGGTGCACCATCCATGTGGAATGCATATGAGAGGGATAAACAATTGCAAAGATAGATGGATGGAAGGATGGGTGGAGTTTCTAAAAAACGGTCTCTTTTTAAAATAAAAGTGTTAATTTTACTTTTATTTGATAAGAGAAAAAAAAGTAAAGAATAGCTGGATTTCAATTATGTTTCTTCTCAAAAAAATACATTATTACCTTTGAAAACATTTCTAAGGTTAAAAATAAACTAATTTTGAAAATATAGGAGGTTAGAATCATTTTTGTTGTTATTGTTGTTTCAACTAAATATTTTGGTTTTAACACTACCAATTGACTCACTGCTAGGAAAAATTAGGACATCAGCCCTCTTACATTTCTTGCCACCTCCCCCTCCCAATTTTGCCTGGCTTGTGAGTTATTTTAGTTTTATACTGTCAAGATTTATTATAGTTACATTCAGTTGGTATTATCCAGGATTCCATATGGAAATGAATTAACTGCTCACCAATGTGTTTCTCTGCCACCACTTATCCATTCCTGCTTTAAATGTTGACTTATTTCTTAATCAGATGGATTTCCATTATCAAATCTGTTTTTGTTTTCAAGCAGGACTCAGTGTACTTCATTCCCTGACTTCTTTCTTGTTTAAGAATGTTTGTGTTGATTTACATAACACCATGCCTGGTGAAATAGACTTTGGTCCTATCCTCCTTCCTTCAGAAGTATCGCTACATTTCTCCATTGTTTCTGGCATTGAAAACTGCTGTGGAGAGGAGCATAATACCAGTCTGATTTTGCCCTTTGGAGGCGATTTATTTTTCCACTTAGATATTGGACTAACTCGTGTTTTATACTTTCAAGTTCAGTTATGAAGCAGGATGTGCCCTGGGACTGTGTGCATGTTCTTGTTGTCAGGTGCTGTCGAGTTGTCTCTGACTCATGGCGACCTTACGTACAGCAGAACGAAACACTGCCTGGTCCTGTGCCCGCCTCGTGATCCTTGCTATACCTGAGCCCAGCATTGCAGCCACTGTGTCAATCATCTTGTTGAGGGCCTTCCCCTTTTTATCTCACCTTCCACTTTACCAAGCATGATATCCTTCTCCAGGGAATGGTCCTTGGAATGACCAAAGTAGGTGAGACGAAGTCTGGCCATTCTCGTTTCCAAGGAGCTTTCCAGCTTCTTCCAGGGCAGATTTGTTAGTTCTTTTAGTAGTCCATGGGATTTTCAGTATTCTTCGCCAATACCAAAACTCAAAAGCATCGACTCTTCTTCGGTCTTCCTTATTCATTGTGTGGGACTGCACATCACTTATCTAATTATTTTTATCTTCATTTGAGGTGCAGTTATTGTTCTCATGACTTTGGCAGCCCTGAGAAGCAGTCTTCCAGCAACTTTGAAAAGCTACGGAGTATCAATGTGTCAAGAAGAATGCCAGATGGTATCTCCAGTTCTGATTCTGTCTTCTAAGTCTATTGCCTTTAGTTTTTGTGTCTTGCCAGGTTGAAGTAAGTCTTACAGTTCTTCTTGGGTAACTTGCAGTGATTGATTCCATGCACTCAACAGCTGCGGAGAAAGGGTGATAGAAAAAAAAAAGGAACAGGAATAGAAATCACGGTTGCTATGGAGGAGCGTGCTCCTGGAGATTTATAGTGAGTTTGTATATGTGAATTCTGCAGGAGCAAGTGTGGTAGACCAGACGTGTCGTCAGGAAAATGAGTTTTGTAAGATTTCTTCTGCCTGGCCAATAGCCTGTGATTTGCTGTATGTAGCTGAATAGGCAAAATAACAAAAACAAAAAAAGAGTTGTCATCTGAGCCAATTGCATGGCATGGTGACTCTGTGGGTGTCTGAGTCCAACTGTTTGGGTTGGACTCCACAGAGTTTTCAGTGGGTGATTTTTCAGAAGGGGACTTCCAGGCCTTTCTTCCAAGGCTTCTCTGAGTAGAGTCAAACCTCCAGGCTGTAGGTTAACTCAGGGGGTTAACTGCACCTCCAAGGAGTAAAGGTAGGTAGGCAGCTAGGACTGAAAGGGTCTGAACACAATTTTCTAGAATGGAAGTGACTGGGAAGTCTGAGGAGGCAAAATACTTGAAAGGTGAATAAAGAGGCATGTAGACCCCCATGAAGAGCCGATGCCTGTTATTTTGGTGAAGAATCTGTATTCTGGATGTTAATATACCAAAAGCAGAGACCAGAAAGTCCAGAGTCATTTGTTTTAGGTAGACCACAGTGGCCCTGCCTGGCAGAAATACAGCATTTGTGGGCAGGTAACCCCTGTCAGAATGTATATCTGATTAGTTAAGATGGCCTCACTTTTATTCTTGGACCACACTATGGGGGCCATCCCAAAAGTGGCTCTAAATACTGACCCAGTGCTATGCATAGACATTGGTCGGTTTTCCTTGGATTACCTTTCTTAACTCTAACTAAGGCTGAAAGATTGCAAAGTGTTTGCATTGGGGTGTTTTTGTGATAAATTGGTATTGTCCTAATGGAGAAGTATGGCTATGTGGGTGTGTGGGCTTCCATCTCTTAGTACTGACTGATAGCAATACAGGGGTCCCCTTAAATGATGTAAGCAGCAGTTTTCAAGTTTGCCTGCACAATTCACAGCCTTCGAATGTGATGCAGAGTGTGCTGAGCACCTTTAATTTCATGTATTGCTATGGGGCCTTTAACTGTTGGCAATTCTTTCTCTCACTGGGGAGTTAGCCTTGGTTGGAATGAGATACCCTGATGAAGAGAAACAGGTCAGCTGCATTGGAATCCTTGTTAGGATCAGATGATATTCACTAAGATATTAGAAGATATCAGAAATACCAAGCTATAAGCTTAGGGTCTGAAATCAGCCTATAGGTTTTCTTTGGTCAACATACTGTTTGTCTACATACAAAGACTGCATAGTCTTTAAGAGAAAAAAAAAAATTTTTTTCAATTGGTTTCCTGTTTTTAAAAACTGGGAAAGATTTCATTAAAATCCAGATTTCCATCTTTTCTTTTAAAATGGAAGATGACAATACTCAGTGCATATCTCCAATGGCAGCACCATATCCAGGGCTGCTAAGGAGAGCTGAGGGGTAGGTGCCCTCTCGATACAGGCCTGTGCACTTCCACTCACTAGGGTCCATGCTGGTTATTATTATCTCCTGAGAGGCAGCCAGCTGTCAGTTTCCATTTGTTTTCACACCTAAATTTTTGTTTGCTGGTGGTAGAGTCAAGAGGAACATGATATATTTTGTAACAATACCACTGCCATAAGCAGGAACATGAAAGATACAGAGAGGACCATGTATTTCTTTGTCTTAGCCTACTTTACCCAATGATACTACCTGCTAGGGACATCTAGGCATCTGAATTTATATTCTTATTTTAGACGACAGAAGGGTAGTTAGGCCAAGATTAGTTTCAGTGGGTAGGTAGAATTCTCACCTGCAATGTGGGCTTGATTCCATGTACCTTATATGCCTATGCCCACTGCCGTTGAGTCAATTCTGACTTATTGACTCCCTGTAGGACAGAGTAGAATTGCCCCTTTGGGTTCCAAAGCTGTAAATCTTTATGGAAACAGAGTGCCACATCTTTCTCCTCTGGAATGGCTGGTGCCTTCAAACCATTGATCTTTCAGTTAGCAGTTAATCATTTGCAGTCACATATAACTCTGGTTTTCCTCCCTGTGTTTTATTATTTTCAAAAAGTGGTATGATTTACTGCCCATCTCCTGCCTACTCCCCAGGCCTGAATTGTGTTACTTGGCTAATTAGTAGCTTATGTGTGAGCCTAACTTAGCCTAGGCTAAGTATCCTTGGGAGCTATGGTTCCAAAGCCATCTCAGTACTGTACCAGCAAGCCACTTTGCAGCTATGTCTCCTTTATAAATCTAAATTGTCACCCCTCTGTTCCTAGTCAGCTTTCACTTTTCTTATGCTCTGTAAAATCCTTTTAAAGTGTATTTATTTTGGAATGACTGACACACTCCCTGGCTCACATTCAAAACATAAAAAGAGTATATATATGTGTGTGTGTATATTATATGTGTGTGTGTGTATCTATATATATAGTAAAACTTCTTCCTCCTACACCAGTCCCCCAATTACCAAGTACTCTCCGTTGAAGGCAAACAGTATTAATCACTTGCAAATATATTTCTCCAGGGATAGTTTATGCCAATGGTTCTCAAAGTGTGATCTGTGGATCCCTGGTGGGTCCTCCAGATACTTTCATAGGTGATTTATGAGATCAAAACTGTTCTCATATAATACTACGTCATCATTTGCATTTTCACTGTGTTGCCATCTATACTTAGGATACAAAAGCAATAGTGGATGAAGCTGCTAACATCTTGGCAGCAATCTTTGTCTTTTTCACTGCCATTGAATCACAGATTAAAAACACTCAAACTTCACTTAAGAATGTCCTTGATGAAGCAGAAAAAAACTAATAATTTTATTAAGTCTTGACTCAACTACATGTCTTTTGAATATTCTATCTGAAGCAATAAAACCCTTCTGTGGCACACCCAGGAAGTATGGGTGTCTCAAAGCAAAACAGTTGTGTGATTGTTTGAGCTGCAAACTCAACTAGCTGCTCTATTCATGGATCACCAGTTTTAC
Organism: Orycteropus afer afer; assembly: GCF_000298275.1. Classification (NCBI taxonomy): domain Eukaryota; kingdom Metazoa; phylum Chordata; class Mammalia; order Tubulidentata; family Orycteropodidae; genus Orycteropus; species Orycteropus afer. The sequence continues at coordinate 1,524,244 of NW_006921769.1, forward strand.
TTGAAAGAATGACAGCAAAGTTTGGTTATTCATACTTGAATATTTGGCTAACTTTTTCTTGAAAACAAACAATATGAGCATGCTACATCAAGAAAAAACAAGCCACAATATGGGATGCAAATGATAAAATTTAGCTTTTAAGTAAAAATTGGATTTGGGGAAAATTTTTTATCCACCACTGTGAGCTCAACAGCTTTCCAATACCTAAAGAAAGATATTTATGATGAAATTGGTGGTATTATTTTTAAAATCCATTTTTTTTCACATCACAGAATGAAACGTGTTAGTATTTGGAATATCTGCATAGTTCAGTGGACCAACATTTTCCAAATGATTATTGCATGCTCTTAGAAAATCATTCATGGGTAAAAGATCAATTCAAAGTGGAAGTTAGACTGATGGACATTAATGTAACAGAGTATGAAATGCTCATTTATAGGGTTTCAGATTTCACATTGCAACCAGCCTTTAAGAAACTAGTAGTTGTCAAATACTGATGTAACATCAAAGAAGAATATCCACAACTATCTGAAAGGGATTTTAAAATATTCCCTTCCAAACTTGTATCTGTGTGAGGCCATATTTTCTTCATGTACTTCAACCAGAACAACATATCACAACAATTGAATGCAGAAGCAGATATGAGAATCCAGATGTTTTTTATTAAGGCAGACATTCGTGAAATTTGCAATAATATAAAAATATGCCACTAATAAACTTGTTTAGTTTGTGAAAGCCTAGTTATTTTTCCTAAAAATATGTTAACATGTAACAGGTTTATTATTGTCATTTTTAAGTAAGTAAGTACATATTCAAAATTCTTCTGTTTTAACTTCTTATATAGTAAAAGTTGATAGATATAACCTACATAACAAAACTTACTTGGAAACCTCAATAATTTTTAAGAGTATAAAGGGGTCCTGAAACCAAAAAAAATTGTAATTTGAGAACCATTGATTTATGTACATATAAAGTATGTACTTATATATATGAAGTACATAGATTATGTACTTATATATGATATACACAGATACATATACACACACACATATACATTTGTATACATATATATCTGTTGCTATCAAGTGGATTCCAACAGATGGTGACCCTATAGGACTGCGTAGAACTGCCTCACAGGGTTTCCAAGGCTTACGTTTTTATGGAAGCAGACTGCCACCTCTTTGTCCTCCAGAGAAGCTGGTGGGTGCAAACTGCCTTTCAGTTAGTTGCCAAGAGCTTTACCACGGTGCCGCCAGGGCTTCTTTGTGTACGTATACATACATATATATACTCTCGACATCAATATAGGCTATTTTTTATAAAGCTGAAATAGATTCTTTTTAAAAAATGAGCTTATATGTTTTTCAATCTATATCAAAACTACAAGTGCACCCAATCTTTCACCTGGTATATATATATATATGTGTATGTGTATGTATGTATATAGTATGTATTGTTGTTAGCTGCTATCTAGTCAACTCCAACTCAGAGTGATCTTATGTAAACAGAAAGAAATGTTGCCCAGTCTTGGGTCATCCTAACAACCACCAGCATGTCCAAATCTATTGTTGTGGTCATTGTGCCAATCCACTTCACTGAGGGTCTCCCTTGTTCTCATTTGCCCTCTTCTTCACCAAACATGATGTCCTCTTCTAGGGATGGATCCTATCTTATGCCATGCAAAAATCAAAAGAGTTGGACAGTGTTCTGTTGTGATCCATGAGATTTTCATGGGTTGATTTGGAAGTAGATTGCCAAGTCTTTCTTCTGGGTCTGTCTTAATCAGGAAGCTCTGGTGAAATAGATTCCCACATCATAACAGCACACAAGCCACCATAGTATAACAAACTGACAGGTGGTGTAGGGCATATATATGCCATATATACATATTTCATATACTGTTTGTGTTAGACTGGGTTCTCTAGAGAAACAAAAACCAGCAAAGCTTATATATACATATAAAGAGAGAGAGAAATTTATCTTAGGAAAATGGCTCACAAACGTATAGAAGACAGCAAGTCCAAAGTCCCCGGAGCAAACGTCAGGCTGGAGGCCTTTCCCCACAGGGGGCCGAGAAGCTCAAGGCTGGCAGGCAGTACACCATCTGTTGACTCCAATGAACGATGAATCCAAGATCTCCAGGCCGAACGGTGGACTGCTCACTCACTTCTGTTGTGCAGGCTGCATAACAGAATCCCGATCCACAAACAATGTCTCTCTTCCCAGGATCTTCCAGGATATCCTGGAAGCAGGCCACACCCCTAGGAAAACTCCCCTTGACAGATTGGCCACTCAGAACACAGTCATCTGATCCCATCATGGGGACAACCACACAGAACTGGGGTCCAGCCAAGTTGACACACAGCTCCAACTATCACACTGAGTATATATATTCATATATATACACAACAAAACACAACCACTGCCATGGAGTGGGATCCAACTCATAGCAACCCCTCCTTGGGTTTCCAAGGTGATATCACTAGGGAAGTAGATTGCCCAACCTTCCCTCCAAGGAGTAGCTGGTGGGTTTGAACTGCCAGCCTTCTGGTTAGCAGTCAAATGCCTTAGGCACTACACTACCAGAGCTCCTATATATATATATACATTACCACACAACTTTAGGAATAGTCCGTTTAGGCTAAAAGGCTC
>NW_006921769.1:1529592-1537234 GCF_000298275.1 Orycteropus afer afer
TATATATATATATATATATATATACGATTTCATGTTTTCTAAATATAAAACCAAAAACCAAACTCACTGCCATTGGGTTGACTTGATTCATAGTGACCCCTCCTTGGGTTTCCCAGGTGATATCTCTACAGAAGTAGATTGCCCAATCTTCCTTCTGAGGCGTGGCTGGTGGGCTTGAACCGCCAGCTTTCTGGTTAGCAGTCAAATGCCTTAGGCACTACGCCACCAGAGCTCCCTTTCTATATACATACACATATGCATTCTCCTTTTTTTACACAATGCATACTACACTCATTAATCCTACGCCTTGCTTTCTTCACTGAACAACATGTCCTGGGAATTATTTCCTATCAGTACATACAGAGCTTCCTTTTTATGGCTACATACTATCCCCTTGTAAGAATGTACCACAGTTTCCTAAACAGTTTCATATTGCTATATTTTTAAGTTATTCTGTTCTTACAGACAATGCTCCAGTGAATAACCTTGTACTCATGTCATGTCGGGAGCTCTGGTGGCATAGTGCCTAAGGCATGTGACTGCTAACCAGAAGGCTGGAGGTTCATAACCACCAGCCACTCCTTGGAAGGAAAGTTGGGCAATCTACTTCTGTAGTGATACTGCCTCAGAAACCCAAGGAGGCGTCACGATGAGTTGGATCCGACTCCACGGCAGTGAGTTTGGTTTGGTTTTCATATCATGTCACACATGTGTGGGAATATCTTTAAAACAGAAATAAAAATGCTGGGTGAAAGACTGAGTGCATTTGTAATTTTGGTATATATTACAAAACCTATAAGCTCATTTTTTGAAACAGAATCTTTCACAGCTTTACAAAAATAGGCTACATCAATGTCAAGTATAACCATGGTCAGATAAATGTAGCAAGATTGAGTGGTGAATAATACACACACACACACCCATACACACATAGTTTGCATGTGTACATGCTTGGTAGCAAAATTGACTTTACAAGGAAAAAAAGAGTAATTTTAAAAGTTGCAGAATCTATTGTAATATATAAGATGTATTGTTGATTATCAATAAACATCCTATATCACAAATATAATTTGGGAGAAGTCTTAAGTTTTTGGCATTTGTCTGGTATATGGTTGTAACAATTTGGTAGCTTTTTCTACAAGCTCAGCAGCAGCTGGCACAGATTGTACTGTGAACACACACACACAAACACACACACACACACAAACCCAAACCCACTGCTGTCAAGTCGATTCTGACTCATAGCAACCCAATAGAGTAGAACTGCCCCCATAGAGTTTCCAAGGCTGAAATCTTTACAGAAGCATACTGCCACATCTGTCTCATACAGAACAGTTAGTGGGTTTGAACCACTGACATTTTGGTTGGCAGTTGAGCACTTTAACCACTGTGCCACCAAGGTTCCTACTATGAACACAAGGTCCTGGTCTTTGTAAATTACAAATTCACAGTGGCTAGAGGAAGGGATGGTGCTTGTCTTTACAGAGGTGAGATTTCAGAGCCAGATGGAAATGGGTTCTGGGCAAAGTCGGCTGCAGACAAGCAAGACACATTGTCACTTGGTTGGCTGCTGCAGGTAGGTAAATAGGTATGGCTGGAAGGGTGACATAATGAGGACTCTTTGAGTGTACAGAAGTATTTTTCAAAAATTGTGTAAATATTTTTTAAATAATTAGAAGAAATGGAAGTCCTTAGCTACCCTTTTTCACTCCCAGATAACATTTCACAATTTATATTTTGTATTTATTGATCTTTTGTTCATTACAAGGTGTCTCACATACTCCATTCTATCTTCAAATATCAATGTAGATGTCACTACTTCTGGAAAACCTCATGTGATTCCCTAAAATTCAACAAAAGTATTCTCATTCATATTTCTATAAGACTTTGTGCTTCCTTTACTACAGTACCATCCATGATCATTGTAATTGTCTGTTTATTGGCAATAGCCCTGCTACATTTTATATTCTAAGAAGAGTAATGACATCTCTTATTCAATGCTTTATTCCCAAAACCTACAGAAACAAAAACCAAGCTCAGCACCGTCGAGTTAGATCTGACTGATAGTGACCCCTCTTTGGGTTTCTGAGGTGGTATCACTATGGAAGTACAGTAGGTACTCAATAAATGTTTGGCTGGAATATGGGCTGCATATCTGGGAATTTTAATTTTAAAAATCCCAAATCTCCTAGTAAATATTTCTAATGGCACTATTTTCATATAGTTTATTTCACTCTTTCATATAAAATTTTTTGCAATACACATATACACAGTATTTCTGGTGTGGAGCTACTGTGATTTGTTATAGTGTAGAATGCTGTTCTCTCTCCCTTCCCTGGTGACCCTCATTGACACCTTGGGCTTAAGAGAAAGGATGAATTCTCCAAGGAGCAATAGGATACTTATATAACAAAAGTAGCAGTCAGCAAACTGATATAATAGACACATAGTAGTTCAGTGAAAAAATGCTTTTGCTAGTAGTTTTAAACATGAGATTATTTGTCTATCTGTTGAACAAAATTTACTGATTTTCCTTGGTTTCTAAACTGCCTAAGGCCAACAAAGAAAACAAAATCTATCATCATCCTTTAATTATGAAAAAGTTTACTTTGTGTCCACTTACAATGAGCAAGGGTAAAGTGAGAGGAATTCATTAAAGACTACAACTCCAGAAGGGCTCTCCCTCTATGCTTCCTGACACCTCCTTATTCGTCTATAAGGCAAAATCCTACTTGTGTCCTTCTGGCAGCTTGGGTAGTTTACATAACCTCTCTAAACCTTAGTTTCTTCATCTGTTGTTGTTGTTGTTATGTGCCGTTGAGTCAAACCCAACTCATAGTGACCCCTCCTTAGGTTTCGAGACAGAATCACTACAGAAGTAGATTGCCCAACCTTCCTTCTGAGAAGTTGCTGGTGGGTTTGAACCGCCAGCCTTCTGATTAGCAGTCAAGTGCCTTAGGCACTACGCTACCAGAGCTCCCTTCTTCATCTATAAAATACCAAAAAAAACCAAACTCACTGTCGCAGAATCCTTTCTGACTCATAGCAACCCCTCCTTGAGTTTCCGAGGCGGTGTCTCTACAGAATTAGATTGCGCAGTCTTCCTTCCGATATCTATAAAATAGGCATAGTAATAGTAACTACCTGTGGTCAGCAGAATTCTATGTTGGCACCCAAGTCCCCACCCCAAAGTGAACGAGTCCTATATAAACTCTTCTCTTTGAGTTAGGAAGATGCTTGCAATGGAATTTTATGCCTGTGATTAGGATAGGTCATGTGACAAAAGGGAAAGGATTTTGCAGGTATAATTAAGGCCCCTAAACATTTGACTTTCAGTTAAATCAAAAGGGAGTATCCCAGGTAGGTCTGACTTAATCAGATGAGCCCTTGAAGAGAGGGTGCAGACCTTCACTGAAGAGAGAGATTCCAAGTGAGAGAAATCCTCCTGCTGGCCTTAAAGAAGTCAGCTGCCATGCTGTGAGAAGCCTATGGCTAGAGTCAAGAGGCAAGAAATTCAGGGGCTGCTAGGAGCTGAGTGGAGGCCCCAGACAACAGGCCAGCTGGAAAAGAGGACTTTACTCCTATAACGCACGAGAAACTGAATTTTGCCAATAACCACATAAGTTTGGAAGAGAGCTCCACATCTTAGATGAGATCTTACTGGCCAAAACCTTCACTGTAGTCTACTTAGACCCTGAGTAAAGGACCTAACTTAGCCATGCTTGGACCCTGACCCATGGAAACTGAGATAATAAATATATGTTGTTTTAAGCCACTACATGTGTGGTAATTTGCTACATAGCAATAGAAAAGGAATATACTACCTTACCAGGAAGACTTTTAGGTTACAAGCAACTGATTTGGGCTAGCATTAAATAAAAAGAATTTATTAGAACAAAATTTTGTATGTCAGATAATTAAAGGAAAAGCTAAATAATCACGACTTGGAGATAACAAGGGAACCCTTGAGAGGTATAAACGGTTAACATACTCACCTGCTAACTGAAAGGTTGGAGGTTTGCATCTACCCAAAGGTCTCTCCAAAGAAACTTCTGGTGATCTACTTACAAAATATCAGCCATTGAAAATCCTACGAAGAAGTTTCACTCCTACATACATGGGGTCACAAGGAGTCAGAATTGAAGAGATGACAACTAGTTTTCAACTGGAGATATGTAACCAGGGCTACTTTGGGTCTATCAATCAGAAATTTTGGGTTTGCACTTTGAAATATCCTATCTACAGCCACCTATTGTACCCTTGTCACTCGGTCCATGAATGCGATTCTCCTCACAAAGCTTAATTGGCCTCATTTAGGCCACCTGCCCATTCCTTGATATGAGGAAGATTTAGAATTGGCAGGTGCCCGAGATCACATGGAAAGAGGAACAGAAATTCCCTAAAGAGAAAGTGTGTGGCTGTTATTGAAAGAAGAGGAAAAATATTTTGTGTAGGCACACAAAAGAAATCCACCTTACTACCTCTTAGGGTTGGCAAAAAGAGGACATGAGGTAACACACATAAAGTGCTTAACACAATTCTTAGCACATGGTAAGCACTCAGTAAATTTGAACCTTAATTATTAACATCAGGGCCCTAAGCCATGCTATGCCAAGAGATTTGGAAGACAGCTACCTGGCCAACTGACTGAAAGAGAGTCATATTTGTGCCCATTCCAAAGAAAGGTGAGCACAAAGAATGTGGAAATTATCAAACAATATCATTAATATCGCATGCAAGTAAAATCTTACTGAAGATAATTCAAAAATGGTTGCAGCAGTATATTGACAGAGAACTTCCAGAAATGCAAGCTGAATTCAGAAAAGGACGTGGAATGAGGGATATCATTGCTGATATCAGATGGATCTTGGCTCAAAGCAAAGAATACCAGAAAGATGTTTACGTATGTTTTATTGACTATGCAAAAGCATTTGATTGTGTGGATCATAACAAATTATGGGTAACATTGAGAAGAATGGGAATTCCAGAACACTTACTTGTACTCATGAGGAACCTGCACATAGACCAGGAGCCTGTTGTTTGAACAGAACAAGGGAACACTGCATGGTTTAAAATCAAGAACGGAGTGCATTGAGGTTGTATCCTTTCACCATACTTCTTCAATCTACATGCTGAGCAAATAATCCAAGAAGCTGGACTATATGAAGAATAACGTGGCATCAGGATTGAAGGAAGAATCATTAACAACCTGTGATACACTGACGACACCACTTTGCTTGCTAAAAGTGAGGATGACTTGAAGCACTTACTGATGAAGACTGAAGAGTACAGTCTGTGGTATGGATTACATCTCAATATAAAGAAAACAAAAATCCTCACAACTGGACCTATAAGCAGCATCACAATAAATGAAGAAAAGATTGAAATTTTCAAAGACTTCACATTGCTTGGTTCTACAATTGACACCAAAGGAAGCAGCAATCAGGACATCAGACAACGTACAGCACTGGGAAAATTGGCTGCAAAGGACCTTTTTCAAGTGCTGAGGAGCAAAGATGTCTCTCTGAAGACTAAGGTGCACCTGACACAAGCCATGGTATTTTTCAATCGCCTCATACGCATGTGAGAGCTGGACAATGAATAAGGAAGATCAAAGAAAAGTTGATGCTTTTGAGTTGTGGTGCTGGCGAAGAATGCTGCAAGTACCACGGACCACTAAAAGATCGAACAAATATGTCCTGGAGGAAATGCAGCCAGAATGCTCCTTGGAAATGAGAATGGCCAGACTTCATCTCACCTACTTTGGTCATGTTGTAAGAAGGGACAATTCCCTGGAGGTGGATGTCATGCTTGGTAAGATGGAGGGTTCATGAAGGAGGGGAAGGTCCTCAACAAGACGGATTGACACAGTGGCTGTGCCGATGTGCTCAAGAATATCAGGGATAGTGGAGCTGGCACGGGACCGAGCAGTGTTTCATTCTGCTGTGCACAGGGTCGCTATGAGTTGGAGATGACTCAATGGCACCTAACAACAACAGACAGTAAAACAAAGAATTTTACTCCTGAAGATGAAAAGAGAGAAATCCCATCTTGATGAAAGCAAAGTAGTTTTCTTAATACTTACAGGGTTAAGTGTGTGTTGCTACCTAGATGATTTATGAAGATGGTTATCAGAGGTTGAGAATAATAGATTCCTAAGTACTATTTTTGCTACTTGTTTCCTTGTACTCAAAACCAAACCCGCTTTGCAAGAGACTCATACAAACTCCAGTGGGTCAGAGTGAATCCAGTCTATATCGGTGGCTGTCTCTCTTCACACACAACTCTCAAGTATTGGCTCACAGCTCTGACTAAAAATATGCTGGGCAATGCCTAAACCCATATATCCGTATTTAAATCATGGCTTTAAATTTGTATTTTTAGAAACTTAATTCAGATACAAGATAATAGCCATATTTCCTGAGGCTCATAAATAGAATGCATAATATTGAGTCCCTGGTATTGAGAGGAGTAGCTGTGTTTGTGATGTGGGGCTTTCCTTTGATCTTTTTGTGGGAGGAGGCCATTGGTCACTGCAACCATTCTGAGAAAGGTCTGTCTTTCGAGTATTATCATTTCCAGCCCAGAACATTGTTTATGGCTGAAATGGACTTCCAATCCATTCTGTTTTAATTCACAAGTATTCATTGAGCTCCCATTATGTGCAATGAACTGTACTAAGTACTGTGATAGATAAAAAAAAAAATGAAGAGATAAGACGGAGCTCCTGACCTCAGGGTTCTTTATTATCTTAAAAGAGAGACAAACATTTAGAAGAACTAGACATGATACAAAGCAGGATGTGACAAGTGCTAAAATATATACAGAGACAGAGAAATCTTTAAATTTCATGTGTAGTTACCTGGAATTTTTCATAGGGAGATAGAATTTGAGCCCTTCTCAATTACATGACTCTCTAGGACACTGTGGTGGTTATGTTTGTGTGTCAACTTGGCTGGGCCTGGTCGAGTAGCGGGGCAGCTGGATGTAGTATTCCCCATGATGAGACTGGTAATCACCTTCATGGTGGAATCTACTGGGACCAGCTGAGTAGCCACCTTAGGGAATGTGGTCTGCTTCCTGTATATAAGGGGAAGCCTTGGGAATGGCCTCTAGCTTATGGCACGCTTGGACCCTGCATGGAGCCATGTCATTGTTCAGCAGCCTGCCATGCTCTGCCAACCTTGGGACTTACAATGGACTTAAGTTAATGGCCTGCCGTATGGTTTGGTAATATTGGGACTGTGCCTTTTTACTTGTCAACCTTGGGGCTTCTCAGCCTCAGCAGCCAGCAGCTGTATGAGTGAAGAAACACCTCTAGCTTCAGTGGGCCGGGAGCAGAAAGCAGAGCTAGACCCCAAGGTTGAGGGGCTTTCACCCAGCCCTTAGAGCTGGGTACTTGGACCTTGGACTTAAAGCCTCCAAATTATGAGAATAAACTCCTGTTTGTCAAGGCCATCCCATTTGTGGTATATTCTTCTCAGAGCGATACTAGGTAACCAGAACAGACACGGAGAACTTTACTTATTTCTATCTTTCTAGTGCCTAGCACAGTGTTGTTGTTGTTGCTAGGTGCCGTCGAGTCATTTCCGACTCATAGCAACCCCACACACAGCAGAACGAAACACTGCCTGATCCCATG
>NW_006921769.1:1538534-1543879 GCF_000298275.1 Orycteropus afer afer
AATTTCCACATTCTGTGGGATCACCTTTCTTTAGAATGGGTACAAATATGGATCTCTTCCAGTCAGTTGGCCAGGTAGCTGTCTTCCAAATCTCTTGGCGTAACCGAGTGAGTGCCTCCAATGGGGCATCCACACCACAGTAGCTAGTACTTAATATATGCAACTAATGATGACATATTTTGATAGGTCAAGAAGAGGCAGAGAGAGGGCATTTCAAACTTAGGAAACAATATGAACAGAAACATAGATGGGTGACAATGCATTGTGCTTGCTTGGTATGGACTATATGTGGGTTTTTGGATATGCTGACTAAAGGTATAAAGGTCCATCTACTAAGTACCATACCAAGAAGATACATTTTTTCTAAAGGTATGAGGAACCGTTTAGGGATTTGATGCAGAAGAATAACATTACCCATTGCATACTTCAGAAGGATAATCGTAGTGGCAAAGAATGTAGTTAGAAAGCTAGGATAGTAATTCTGGCAAGGGCAAAGTGTGGCCTTGGCAAAGGGAATAGTTAGAAGTGGGACAGGGGAGTGGTGGAGTGATACTATAGAGGAAAAATCAATGGGAGATGGTAGATTAACTAGATGTGGGTGGCAGGAAGAGGAAGTTGTTAAATCAATGCCAGAGGGGATGGTGACATTATAAACAGAGATAAAGAATGTAGATGGAGGAAGAAACAGGAAAAAAACAATAATTACCACTTACTGAGTACTTCTGTGTTAGGTACTTTACATATAGTATCTCATTGAATGATAGCGTAACAGTTAAGCACTTGGCTACTAATTGGAAGACTAGCATTTGAACCCACGCAATGGCTCCATGGAAGAAAGACCTGGCAATCAGCTTCTGTAAAGATTACAGTCAAGAAAACCCCATGGGACAGTTCTACTTTGTCATATGGGTCACTATGAGTTAGAATTGACTTGGTGGTACCCAACAACATAATGGTCCAGTGACCTGGTAAGTAATGTACATGGGAGGAAATTCAGTTAAGGTAGATTCTCGTCTAATATATAATTAAGTGGTAGAATTGGGACTCCAGCCCAGGTCAAATGGCAAAGTTAAAGCTTTTAAATAGCACATCATTCCACTGTTTTCAAATATATAATATGTGCATGGATTTATCCCTCAAGAAATTGGAAATGTAAGTCTAAAGCTCAGCAGAATGCATAAGGGTAAAAATCAAGCCTAGGAGTTCTTTACACAAAGGTAAGTTCAAGCTAAACTGAGGGAGAACAAGAACTCACTCAGGAGAGAATGGAAACAAAGAGAAGGCCAGAACTTAACTCTGGAAGCACATATATTTATCAGGTGGAAGGAGGAACGGGGAGGAGTGAAGAAAGAACCAAGTCATCTGAGGGACAGGAGGATAGCCAGAACCGTGAAAAGCCAAAGAAGCTGCATGAGAAGATAGTGTCAAGGAGGAGATTGCTCAACAGTGTCAAATGCTTCCAAAATCTTAAATAGGATGTATACTCTGGCCACTAGATTTGACCTTTAGCAAGTCATTGGAGAATTTACAGAGAAGAAAGCAGTACTGCAGTGTCTTGGGATTGAGGAATGAATAAGCTGTAGGGAAATGAAGAAACTGGGCATAAACTACTTTTTCAAGAAGTTTGGCAGCAAAGGAAAAATGATGGCATAGTATTCAAAGGAAAACTATCATTAATTTCACATGCAAGTAAAATTTTTTCTGAAAATAATTTAAAAAATGATTGCAGTAATACACAGACATGGAATTGCCAGAAATTCAAGCTGGATTCAGAAGAGAATGTGGAATGAGGGAGGGATCTTGGCTGAAAGCGGAGAATACCAGAAAGATGTTTATTTGTGTTTTATTGGGTATGCAAAGGCATTAAACTGTGTGGATCATAACAAATTACGGATAGCATTGCAAAGAATGGAATTCCAGAGCATTTCATTGTGCTCATGAGGAACCTGTACATAGACCAACAGGCAGTTGTTCAAAAAGAACAAGGGGATACTGTATGTTTTAAAATCAGGAAAAATTTGTGTCAAGATTGTATCTTTTCACCATAGTTATCCAATCTCTGTGCTAAACAAATATTGTGAAAAGCTCTACGTATATGGAGAAGAATGTGGCATCAGGATTGGAGGAAGATTTCATCTGTATGCAGATGATACAACCTTGCTTGCTGAAAGAGAAGAGGATGTGAAACATTTACTGATGGAGATCGAAGACTATATAGTCTTTTGGATTATGCCTAAACATAAAGAAAACAAAAATCCTCACAATTGGACCAATAATCATGAGAAATGGAGAAAAGATTGACATTGTCAAGGATATAATTTTACTTGGATCCAAAGCAACACCCCAGGGATATTGGAGTCAAGATATCAAATGACGTACTGCGTTGAGTAAATCTGCTGAAAAGACCTCTTTGGAGTGTTAAGGAGCAAAGATGTCACTTTGAAGACTAAGGTGCACCTGCCCAAGCCATGATATTTTCAGTCACTTCATATACATGTGGAAGCTGGACAATGTATAAGGAAGACCAAGGAAGCATTGATCCATTTAAGTTATGGTATTGGCAAAGAATATTGAGTATACCATGGACTGACAGGAGAACAAACCAATCTGCCTTGAAAGAAGTATAGCTGGCATGCTCCTTAGAAGTGTAGATGGTGAGACTTCTTCTCTCACACTTCGGTCATATTATCAGGAGATGACAGTCCCTGTAAACGGATGTCATGCTTGATAAAGTAGAAGGTCAGCAAAAAGGAGGAAGACCCTTGACAAGATGGACTGACAAACTGGCTACAACAATGGGCACAGCAATGATTGTGAGAACGGCATGGGATTGGATGCTGTTTTGTTCTGTTGTACACAGAGCCACCAGAAGTTGGAACCTACTTCATGGCACGTAAAAACAACATTTGAAGGAATATAGAATTGAGGAAAGGTTTTCATTTTTAGAACTAGGGAGAGATAAGCATTTGTTTTTTGTTCTTTTGATTGTGGGGGGAAAGTTAGTGGAGAAAAACAGACTGAAAAATTGGGAGAATGAAGAAAATTCATAGAGGAATAGAGATAGGGTGTAGTCAAGAGCACATTTACAACAGTCTGCGGAAGAAAGGGTGTTTTTTCCCCAAGATGAGATAAGAAGAGAAATAGATTTGGAAGCTGAAGGAATTTACGCTGGGATAGAGTCATCCTCTAGGCTGAAAGAACACTAAGTGAGGGCTCGGAGATGACTTGACAGCACATAACAAAAACAAGGCAACCCCACGTGGAGAGTGAGGGAACCTCAAGTAAAGTTTGGCCTTAAGAAACGTAAACATTTAATGTTAACTGCAGAACAGGGAGTCAAGGAGGGTTAAATTAATGGATTGTCTAGTTTTATTGAGGGCCTCTGTGGGTTAGCATTATTTTAATCTGCAGTGAAGGCAATTAACTGAAATAATAATCAATACTCAAAATCTCTTTTCTGTCCAATACACTGTCAGACTTTCCAGAAACTCCACAGAGACACCTGAGTGGATTTTGGTGTTTCCCAAATCTCCTTAGCCCAATATGTGCTTAAGTGAGATTCCTCTCGACAGTGCTATGCTGATTTTTATCTGTTTCATTCCTCACTATTAACAAATTCTAAGAGCACCATACAAGAAACCCTGACATACTCATACTGCAAAAGAACTACTTTCTTTAAGAACTTTCATAGAAGAAGACTGGGAAATTACTGCAATATTCAAAAGATTATTTCAATATGGAATTACAAAATTTTATTTTTTACACTTCAAACCCATTGTGAAGCCTCAGTTTAAAAACCTTTCTATTGGTTTTAGTTTCTGAAATTGAACCAAGTGCAAGGCAAAGCTAGTATAATTTAGTGCAACAGATTGTCTTCTTCTCATACACCGACATTCCATGCAGCATTCTACGTGAACACAGTAATGTTCCAGATTTTTTTACATATACAATTAAATTTACTGTATCTATGTGACAAATTCAATTCTGGATATAGGTATTAGTGATTGTAGCCATGCATCAGTTACCTCCCCTATGAAAGATAACGTAGGAATGTTATAACAAATATTTACTTAAAAAACTGAAAAGGGCTTTGAAAATGTAAAAGTGTAATATAAATGCTAAATAAAGATAATATATTCTGAACAGCAGGCTTCTTTGAAATAGGTCCTATGAATTCTATTAGCACTCTCTGTTTACATGCTTTTACGAACTTTTCGGCGGATGTTGCCCATGAGATTGTGTGTGACGTGACACCTGTAGCCTAGTAATCAGATGGTGAGATAGGTAAGGAAAAGAGCTGATGTAATAATTCTCCTAATAATAATATTTCTTTAAGGTTTTCAATAAATATCCATGAACAATTGCATTTTTTTCTTATTTAATTCCTCTAGTATTTATTTATTTATTTATTATTGTGATTTGGGTGAAAATTTACAGAGCAAATTCACTTTCCATACAGCAGTTCACATATATTTTGTCTCATGACATTGACTCCAATTTACCACAATGCAACAGCTCCCCTCCCACTTCCTCCCAATAGTTACCTCTTTTCCTGTGTCCATCCCTCCATGCAATCCTGCCCCGAGCTGTCTCCCTGTGCATAAACAGTCCTTCTTTCTCCCAAGATTGTTCTCTACAAGGAGTGTAGCTACCTCAGGTAAGTGTTCAACTCATATGCCTCTCTTTTGCTTGGCTGGAAGCCGCAGGTGTGGGTTCAAATCCAGACCTGAAGGGCAGCTAGAGGCCATAGTCTCAGTGGTTCCACCAGGCTCTATCAGACTAGCAATGCTCGTCCCCATTTTTTTTTTTTCCAAATGATTTTGAGTTTTGTTCCACATTGTTCTCCCTCTTTATCCAGGATCTCCTATATAGATCCCTCTCCTAGTGGTTGACAGTGGTAGCGGGGCACCATCTAGCTCTTCTGGTCTCATAGTTGTATACACTGAGGATCACGTGGTGTACCAGTTGCTAGACTAATTGTTTCCATGAATCTCTGGTTTTCTTCAATCTTCTTTGCTCTAGACAAGGACCCATCATTGCATCTAGATGGCTGCTTACAAGCTTTTTAAGATCCCAGTCACTACTCGCTAAAGTAGGAGGTGGAACAATGTTTTGTGTAGTATGTTATGCCAACTGAGCTTGATGTCCCCTGTGACTACAGTCATGAGTCCACAGGTTCAACTACTCAGTCCCTCTGGGTAGCTGGCTGTGACCAAGAAGTGACTACAACCTTGTCCCTTGTCAGCTCTACTATACACCTGGGAATTCTTACAGATCCTACAAAAACACTTATAGGACCACTGTCAGCCAACTATACATGATCTTGGGTACACTCCCCGCTTCAC
>NW_006921769.1:1549176-1552116 GCF_000298275.1 Orycteropus afer afer
CTTTTCTTTGTTGAAGAGGGTCTGTGCAGTCTTTCTGCCTATTCCGCCATCTTACCAGAACTCTTCTATTGCATATTTTTTATGTGCTGGTACAGCTCCTGGTACTAGAAACATTGCTGAGAGCAAAACAGGAGTAAGTCTCTACTCAGAAGGTAGTATTTATTGATCACTTACCATGTGCCAAGAATTATTCTTGCATTTACTCATTAAATCCTTATAACAACTTGATGAGGCAAGTACAGTTAGTATCCTCATTTTACAGATGTAGAAACAAAGGGAAGAGAAGTCCATCCAGTAACTTGCCCAGGGTCACACAGTAGCAAGTGGTGGAACTGGGATTGGACCTCTGCTCTCTGGCCTCTATGTTCCAGTAATGAGGAAAAAAAAAAATATATTGGACATTGGTTTCATTAAAGTAACTGTCTAGCTTGGCCTTCTTTAATTTTGTAAGGCAAAAAATAACACAACCAAAAATTAAAAAAAAAAAAACTACTGCCATTGAATTGATTCTGAGTCATAGCAACCCCTTTTGCGTTTCCTGGGCTGTAAATATTTACAGAAGTAGAATGCCTTATCTTCCTCCCATGGAGCAGGTAGTGAGTTTGAACCATCAACCTTCAGGTTAGCAGCCAAATGCTTTAGCGACTACACCACCATAGTTCCTTACATTTGCTAGTTGGGTCTTTTGTTTATCTTTGGAAATATTATTTACTTAATTCTCCACAAGGGATGGGGAGTTATTGCAGGGATATGCAAGTGAAGACAGGAAGTCAAGCTACACAGATTTTTTCATGGTACTGCAGAGTACTCTGGCCTCTGAATGACAAGAATGACACTTGGGAGTAAAGGGTCATGTGGAGTCCAGTACAGCTCTGGTACCTGAAAACTACCTTTATATTTTGGTCTGTCTGCTCTTCTCTACATTATGGCTTCTTCTTATGCACAGTTTGTAATGCCTCATGGATAATGCAACTTTAAGGCACCTGTGTTCTATTTTTTTCTCTCTGTGACTCTTCATTTTTGTAATGTGTACTTAGGAGCCTTGGTGGTGCAATGGTTAAGCACTTGGCTGCTAACCAAAACGTTGGTGGTTCGTAGCTACCACCTGCAGATCTGCTTTCTTAAAGATTACAATCAAGAAAACCCTAGGAGGCAGTTCTCTTCTGTCTCATGGGGTGTCCATGAGGCAGAATCAACTGGACAGCAGGCAACAACAGCAACAAACTAACTTTATCTCTGGTGTCTTCAGTTTATATGGCAAAGCCTGAGAATATGATCAGTCCATTTCATCTCATTCATTCACATGGGGAAACACTCCAAGTTGACTCATAGGCCACTCCCTGCCACTTGATACAGTCCTCAGATTAAATGTCCATTGTTGGACCAATCAGTCGTGGTTAGAGGCAGGGCCAAATGGAAGGGACATCCTAGAAACAGGGTCTAAGGCTCTGGAAATGGGGGTGGGTACTGGCACAGATAGGTTCTGAAGTTTGGTTTGTCCCCTCTAATACTGTTTAGTTTTAATGCTTCTCAATTTAAGTTTTAAATGAGTGTGTTATGGAACATTACTATAAATTGTCTTTTGCTTTTTATTTTAGCAGTGAGTTTACAGTCCCATATTACCCCACTTTTGAATATTTCTGTAATATTTCTATCTTTATTTGATACTTTCTTTGTGCCTAAATATTCACATTTATCCAGAACCTCTTTATATGTTTAATTTCCTTGAAATGCTTAGAATGTGATACACATTATAAGTCTTTCCTTACTTGATGAGTAATATAGCCTTTTTCTTTCACCCTCAGCATTTCAATTACATTTCACTATTACAAGCTTTGTACTAGGAATGTATGCAAATGTGTCGCAGGAAAGATAATCAGGATTCAAGTTAGTGTACCTGTATCAACATTTTGGTGTTATCTAGAACACTAACAGGAAAATCAAAATCAGCTCTTACAAATACCAATAATAATTTTAGCCAAATCAATGATAACATAATTTTTTATATTTAGAAAATCACCGAGCACACAATTAGGTAGTTTAAAAAAAAAAAAAAAATCAATACCTTGACTCATACTTAAAAAGTAAGATGATACATCAAAAGGATGATTTCAAGTACTGTTCATTTAAAAAATCTCTATGGATAGACTGAATTTTACCTAAACACTTGTGACCAATAGCACACATTGCTACCTGGGGGACCAGGTTAGCAAAGCATTCTGTGGCTATGAAATAGATCAAAACTAACTAGCCATTAGGGAATGGAATCCATGACCTTCATTTCATTAGTATCAGGCTTAAACCAACTAAATGAGCTATTCCTTGATAACATCCTGATACCTAGCAGACAGATGGGTTTTTACTCGTTACTTAAAATTCCTTCCTTGATTCTGTATTATTTGTACTTAAGTGTGACAGTGTTCCCTTTAATGGATTGGGGGTGGGGCATGATGTTCAAAGAGATCTTAGAAATCAATTATTCTGTCTTCTTTGTCTAACTAGTGAGAGAACTGAGGCCCTGACATGTGAGGTGACCTGCCTAATGGTTCTCAGTGGGTGGTGGCAGAACTAGATTAGAACGCAAATCTCATGGACTGTACTCATGGGCACTTTCAATTAGTGAAGGGATGGTTCATGGAGGAGGTTCTCCATCAGCTGTTCCAGGTTAGGAGAAGTGATGCTGGCAGGCAAGTGAGAGGAGTGCATCCTAAGAGAGCAGGGCAGGCTTAGTGTTAGGAAAAGGAAATTTAGGTTTCCAAATTGAAATTAATGCAGAGTGGAGTTTCCAGGATGCAGTACAGTGTGAGATTCTAAATGACCTTTGTCTGGGTGTGGGGGTGGTGCTGATGAAGAGCCTCAACAAGTCTCTAAATAGTGCAATGATTTGTTTCAAATACTTCCAGTTAAATGACCTTAGCTTCAGAAACATATATATATATA
>NW_006921769.1:1552931-1556854 GCF_000298275.1 Orycteropus afer afer
GAAGGCTGGCGGTTCAAACCCACCAGCCACTCCTCGGAAGGAAGGTTGGGCAATCTATTTCCATAGTGATACCGCCTAGGAAACCCAAGGAGGGGTTGCTATGAATCGGGGCTGACTCAACGGCACATAACAACAACAACAATAGCTACATTCTATTACTGCATTATGCCTCCATCTCAGATAGTGGTAACAAAGGATTCTTTTAGAAAATTTGGTAGCAGTCTTTAATGTGACTAATCTTACTGGTAGGAGCTCTGGTAGAGTAGTGCCTAAGGCATCTGACTGCTAACTTGAAGGCTGGAGGTTCAAACCCACCAGCCACTCCTTGGAAGGTAGACTGGGCAATCTACTTCCACAGAGATACCACCTCAGAAACCCAAGGAGGGGTCACTATGAATCGCAATCAACTCGAGGGCAGTGAGTTTGGTTTAGTTTTTGTTTTATTCTCACTGGTAAGTGCCTTCAAAATCTTTGTTATTCTGAAGCACAATATCTTGGGAACAAATGAAATGAAATATTTGAGGTTTCACTATGATATCTGGAAGAAAAGGAAATGTGCTGTAGGGACACTCAATTCATGTTTATTTTTGTTAGTGACTTCAGTAAATTCACAGTTCCCAGGGGGCCTTGCTCTCCATAGCCTTGGGCCTTTACTAATGTTTACTAGGATTGGATCACCTTTCTAGACACCTTCTGGGAGGAAAAGTGGGCTCATAAACCCTGGACAGTTGTCCTTCAACAATCAGGTTTAGCTATCACTTTTTCTGCTGTCTTTCCTTATTACCCTAGCTGTTTGATTGTACTTGTTTTACATACCCCTACTAGGGGGTAGTTCTTTTTCACATGGGGTTGCTATAAGTTAAAAATCAACTCAATGGCACCTGGCAACAACAGTAACAATTATGACAGTTGGGAGTTCCTGGGTAGCTCTGGTGGCACAGTGATAAGGCTTGTGGCTGCTAACCAGGTCAGTGGTTTTCAAACCCACCAGCCACTACTCGCAAGGAAAATGGGGCCATCTACTTCTGTAAAGATTTACATCCTCAGAAACCCAATGGCAGTCACTGTGAGTCAAAATTGACTTGATGGCAGTGAATCTGGGTTTTTTTGGTTTTTGTGTGTGTGGTAGCCCAAACAGATAAGTGCTTAACCACTGGCCTAAAGGTTGGTGGTTCAAACCCACACAGAGGCATCTTGGAAAACAGGCCTGGTGATCTGCTTCTGAAAGGTCAGAGTCTTGAAAGCCCTGTGGAGCAGTTCTACTCTGTACACGTAGGGTCCCCATGAACCAAAATTGACTTAATGGCACCCCAAAACGTCAACAACTATAACATTTACCTTCCTGTAATGCAATGGCCATCTGATTAGACTGTGTCCTCACACTAAGTTTCTTGTGGCGAGACTCATAATGTGATTATGTGTTTAACCCCAACATCTTGTAGAGGGCTAAGTACATGACAGGCCTTGAACATATGTTTACAGAACCTTGAACCAATCTCTCTGAAAATATGCATACAATAGAAATAACACCCAGAAATCATCGAGCAAGAATAAATCTAATACAGATTTTCAGAAAGAGGAATCTAAAATTAATTTTAATTTCTTCGAGGGCAGAGTCTTAGATTTGCACATAGTTCATGGCCTCCCTTACCTTCCCTTCCTGTAGTCTGCCTTTGGCCATTTATCTGCTCATTAGTCAAGAGCTATGGAGAAGAGGAGAGAGGCTGAAATTCAGATCAGCTAATTAGGCTGTTTGTGAGCAGCTCTGAACAAGACTGGATGTGGTGGGTGAAATCAATAGGTACTGGAGGTTAGGGATTATCTGTAGTTCTCACTAACCCAGGCTTCCCCACTTCACACCCACTAAACCAAGGGCTGCCCAGCATAAGAAGTGTATTTTGTAAGCTCGTTTCAGCTTCATAGGACTTGTCCCTTTGTTCCCCACTACATGTCAAGCCGTAGTCCTGATTTTTGGCTTGGAGAATTTGGTCACTGTACTTTTTGTTTGGTTTGATATCAACAGAAGTGATAGCTGGTGGTCTGCTTCTCCAGCTCAATGTCATGGCCTTAAGGAAAGAAACTGTTTATTTTCTGAAAGGGGTTCAAGGAACATTCCTTAAGTGAAAAAAATCCAATCAAGAACATATTACCTACATTTTGGAGAAGGATTTTAATAGAGAATTTCCATCTGTGGCATATTTAAATTGTAGGCCTCTGGCAGCAATTTCAAACAAGGGCCTCCTTTACCCTTTATTAGATCCGCAGTAAATAGTCCACTGTGGGGATGGGAGCTTCTCCTTACCCTCTCACCTCAGCAAAGCCCAAGACTTGACTGGCATTCCTGAAGTGACCAAGCTACGTTTTTTGTTTTTTTTTCTCCTGCACAACAAACTGTTATTGACACTAGAATGTTTATCACAACTTCAATCACTTTAATTATTTTGTAAGTACTTGTATCTCATAGAAAAGGAGAATGACTGAGCTGTCCAAAAGAAGGCCTACAGTCGATAAGTGGAAAGCTGTCAATACCAATACGCAATACTCCCTTGATCTAGTTTTGATGTATTAACAAAGACAGGTTTTGATATTTACGACAGCTCAGCCATCTTGGCTGAATATATTAAGAGGGTAGTCCTCCACCTGCTTGTTGTCAAGGTACTTTAACACTGATTTCTACGTTCATCTATGAACCTCAACATGTCTCACAGTAGAGGCCCAACATGTTTAAACTGTCGATAAAGCTCTACACAGAAGAAGAGGGAAAAAAAAAAATACCCAAGTTTTATATCCACACCTCATCACGCATTCTTCGAGTCCTGAAAAGGGGGGAGGTTCTGTTGTGTTAAAACTGAAAACTTTATTTCTTGTATTTTATGACCTGTAGCATGAATTTAGCCTATAGGTAGGGTTTGTGTAAGACTAGGGCCCACTCTTTAATGGCTGAATGCATACCTTCCCCAGCACATGGAGGATTAGCTACTCTGCGAATGGCCTTAAAAAAAAGTAAAGTGGAAAATAGACAAAGAAATCTATAACCTTTGCAGTCTTTCATATTTGTTTTTGCCTGTTCTTGAACCGGCTTTAAATCGGCGACAAGGATATTGAAAAGATGCACCTGAAACAGTATCTGCGGGCAGCTGCATTTGCCAACCGGCTTTATTGCTGCTTTCCAGCGGCGAAGGCGCAGCAGCAGTAACAGCGAAGCCAGCGCGAGCCTCCCCGGCAGCGGCGGCGGCGGCGGCGGCACCGGCACCAGCGCAGTTTCCCCTCTCCCCAGCCCTGACTCTACGCGCACATGCGCACTGCGCCCGCAGCCCTGGACCATTTGTCAGGACTACTCGTGAGACGGAGAAAAAAAAAAAGAGAAAATTTGGGGGTAAGAAGCGGCTGATCTGATCTAATCTCTAATTAATCCGAAACTGTGTACGTGCAAAAGCCATTCATTTATTTTTCTGGGTGAGGATGAAAGTTCAGAGCCCTACAGAGGGAAGGAAGCGCACCCTCCTCTTGTGAAACAGATCAGGGGAGGGGGAAGGACAGAAGGGGTTTCTCCCCCACTTCTCTCCGCCTCTGGGAAAGAGGCGAAAACTTAATCCTGGGGAAAAAAAGTGGGCTAGTGACTCTGAAACGGCTGGAGAGGGAGTCTTTGGGCATCTCACTCTGAAGTAGTGAGTGCGAGTGTGAAAGAGGAACAAAAGAGAGAGAAAAGAGAAAGGAAAAAATGGGGGGAGGAGAGACTTGTATTTTTTTCTTTGCGCGCACACGGAGAAGGGTGTGGGGGGCTGTGCGGAAGGGAGCCGGGCGAGGCGGCCGCGTCGGGCTCTCGCCCGCGCGCAGGCAGCGGGATGCGTGTGGGCCCCCTCCTCCGCGCCCCCCGAGCTTGTCACTTTGGTCTCTTTCATGACACGGGGCGCGGGGTGGGG
>NW_006921769.1:1558005-1603571 GCF_000298275.1 Orycteropus afer afer
CGGGCCGGGGGAGGGCGCAACTTTTGTGCTGGTGGTAAAACTTTAATTACCTTGAAAGAAAAAAAAGGCCCTATGATTTTTTTTTTCTTTCCCCCTTTCTGGTCGAAAGCTCGGCCCACAGCGCGACCGTGAGAGAAAGTTTAAAAGCAGGCAGTTTCCTCCCGGCCTTCCCGCTGGAGGGTGGGGGTGTCTGTCTGTCCGTCTGCGCTCGGAGCGAGGTGGGGGTAACGAACCGCCCTCCGGGGTCGCGAGGACGGTGGCACTTACCCCACCCTTCTACGGGGAGACGAAGGTAAACGTCGCTTCGGTTTCCCTTCTCCACCTCCCCACCCCGCTTCCTTTTCCTCCCCCTCCCCGCCGATTTTTTGAGGGGACCCGAAAAACGGAGTCTCTTTCCTTATGCAACTTCCTCGGGCGCGTTGAACACGGCCCTTCCCCCTCCCCCTGCATCCCTTGGCCCGCTTGCTCCTTGACCACCTCGGCACTAACGCCAGAAACACCAATTAGAGACCATTCAGAGTGTACAGAAACAAAAATAGATTTTTGATTGTTTTAAGGGAAAATGAAATGAAAAATAGGAAATTTTTTTTTACGGGGGAGCGGCTGGTGTGAGTGCGTCGAATTTTTATTTTCCTTGAGCATTGTTTGTGATGGTTTTTCTGGTTTAGGAAGGTCGAGAGGCTCTGTACTTGCCTATCTCGGTCGCGTGGATTTTTGCGCAAGTTTTTTGAAAAACACTGACTCGAGAGCATTTCTCCGGAAAGTTTCAAGTGCAGCAAAATAGCGAACGTGCAAAACTGGCCACCGGGAGACCTCTAGTGGTTAAACGCATGTTTAAGTTCGGAAGGCCGAGAGCAAAGTTTGGCCTGTACTTGTAGCTACGTAGTCCATTCAGACGTGGAAGTAATTAGACGACCTGAGCGAGCAGCCAGATGTTGTGTGAAAAGATGCTGATGAGGAATAGAAAGTTTAGTGAATGCGAGAGCAGGGAGTCCTGAGGACCCAGTCTGTTACCTTCACTCGTCATTAGTTACGTGGAAAACCACTTGGCTTTCATTCTGGGGTTTGCGATTGAGCGCTCCTGGGATTAGGATCGAGGTGTCCTAGTGGCTCAGTAGTTTAAGCACTCGCCAGCGAATCTAAAGACTACAGCCTAGGAAACCTTATGGGCCCGTTCCACTCTGTGCTGTTAGGGTCGCAATGAGTCGGAATGCAATGGACAGCAATGGGTTTGGGTTTTTTTGGTTTTGTACCTACGAGTTGGAATGGATTATGGCAAATTGGTATACATTTGATGAATTTTCAGTCATGAGTCAGTGGATAATTTAATTTCAAATATTAAAATTACAGAATGCAATATTTGTTTAAAACTTTTAAAAATGAAAAAGGCTTTTGGTTGAAATTTGCATTTCAGTGAGCTGATCATTTTATGCTCTGATAAGTATAACTTAAGGCTAGTATTGAGTTTCTTAAATGTATAGCTATAGTATTGATTTAGTGTGGCTAGTACGTTTTGATTCTGAGATCCTGTTATTTTGTTTCACTGGGTAAGAAATTGTTTATGAATACTTTGTATTCATGACTTAAATACTTAAATATGTGGCTAAAAGCCACTTACATAACTATCTATTCTTTTGTCAGTATATATTCTGTAAAGTATCTTTCATTTTAAAGGGAAGTGCAAAGGAAATGAGAGTTGAGTCAAATGATTCCTTTAACTTTCACCTGTTAGGAGAGACTTTATTGGATGAGTTTATTTAGGAAATGGATGATTAAAATCCCTTTCACCTCATCCCAAACTAGTTTCTTTTATTTTACTATCTAGTGTGGTATCAAGTGATGCACAAGTGACTCCAGTGTAAGCCATTATTATTGTCTGTGGATTGTGGATTTGACGGCTTCTTTTGACAACAGTTCTTTGATTTTACCATTTCTCTCTTTAAATCAATGTTAGACCTTCAGGAGAGGTTGTGGGGGTGGACAACACTCATAAAGGCCACGAGAGATTTCTTTCTTCAAGGCCACAAGGTAAGATTTTTTTTTTTTTTTTTAAACAAATTGCTCTAGGTATTTGCAAATGTTAAAGGCTGTATGTGAGGTTCAGGAAGAAAAGTATGGGACAGAGTTGGCAAAATGAAGCAACACAAAACACTGTTTGGAGGAAGGTGACTTGAACACGTGGAAATACTGACTTCAAGTGTGATTGAGGCCTGACTAGAACACCTTGGAAAAGTTACTAGATTGTCTCACATAATCTTTGGATCAGCATTGTTTGCTGGATTCTTAATTACCATTCCTATTGCTTTTCTTTTCTACTGAAAGTAAATTGTTTTTTGCTGTGGAGTTGAAAATATGGGAAAGATAAAACTAAATGATTATAAATTAATTTAGCAGTTATATAGGTATATTGAAATAATCATAAAAGATTCTGGAACTTTAAATGTCTTTGGGGCCCAGTAATACTGTTTTGTTGGTGAAACTTAATAATGAAGAGAACTTTGGGGTATTTAAGTAAATTAACTCCTGTGGCTTCATTCCTGTAAGGTGGGCTGACACGTGCCAAATACTGTGTGCCATAACATTGTAGTGAGGTTCCAGCATGTTAATGCAGGCTTGTCAGCTGAACACATCTCCATAGGGAATATAGGTATTGTTTAGGAAGGTCCAATAAAGTAACCTTAGAGGGTGCTGGCTTGTCTCCAATAATCCAAGACCTGCTTTCAGGACAAAGGTCATTCTCAGGCAAAAGAGGGAGCCACCTTGGGGATAGAGCATATAAGTACTTTTGTGTCACTCTAGTGGTGGTGTTTTCTCTATATGCCTTTGTTTTGATTTGTGTTTCTTTTCTTAATTTCTTTCCAGTCCTTTCTCCATTTCTTCCTCTCTTCGTTTTCTGTCCTTGTCTTTAGTTCTAACAACATTGCTGATTCTTCTTGGATAAAACAACTCCGACTCATAGTGACTCCTCCTTAGGTTTCCAAGGCAGTATCTCTGTGGAGGGAGCTCTGGTGGCATAGTGTCTAAAGCATTTGACTGCTAACCAGAGGGCTGGTGGTTCAAACCCACCAGTTCAAACCCACCAGTGAGTTTGAGTTTGGTTGTTTTGTTTTGTTGATCTCTATGGAAGTAGATTGCCCAGTCTTCCTTTTGAGGAGTGGCTGGTGGGTTTGAACCTCCAGCCTTCTGGTTAGCAGTCAGATGCCTTAGGCACTTCACCACCATAGTTCTTACAGTCAGGGTATTTGTGGTTTAGAAGTCCAAACTAAATAATTACAGAAAGAAAAATGATTATTAAGAGAAGTTTATTTTCATTTTCTGCTTATAGATCGTCTTGAACACTATATTTAACAAATTAAATAGATAGGGTTCCTATAGATGATGCAGCAGAGACAGTGGGACTCGACCAACTGGAAGAACACCATGCAAGCAGAACAGAGCTCATATAAAAAACAAACCAAACTCACTGCCACTGAGCCGGTTCCGACTCATAGCGACCCCTCCTTGGGTTTCCGAGGCGGTATCACTACAGAAGTAGATTGCCCAGCCTTCTTTCAGTGGAGTTGCAGGTGGGTTTGAACCACCAGCCGTCTGGTTAGCAGTCAGATGCCTTAGACATTACGCCACCAGAGCTCCTTAGAGCTCAAATGTTGTTGTTGTTATATGCCGTCGAGTCGGCCCCGACTCATAGCGACCCCTCCTTGGGTTTCTGAGGCAGTATCACTACGGAAGTAGGATTGCCCAACCTTCCTTCCGAGGAGTGGCTGGTGGGTTTGAACCGCCAGCCTTCTGGTTAGCAGTCAAGTGCCTTAGGCACTATGCTACCAGAGCTCTTTAGAGCTCAAATAGTACAGTGTATTTCCTCAGATAGTGAGTTCCTTGTTCAGACATGTTGAGTTGAAGGCTATGGTTATTTTTTGTCATTTGGAGGGTCACTGTGTGGATGCATAGAATGCTAGATCAGAAGTCAGAAGACTGAACTTTGTCAGTAAATGTGTTACCTGGTGTAAGTCATTTCATCTCTTTCAGCTGAGATTTCCCTGTCTGGAAAATGGGGCAACTGTACTTGCATTGCTGCTTTTGTAAAAAAAAAGATCAAATAAAGTATCTTTGTAAAAAAGATAAAGTATTTATCAAGAGTTATTCTAATGTTTTATGGTTATGTTATCATTTTACCTTAGCTAGGCTTTGCAGAAGACAAAAGATAGGTTGTCTAGGGCCGAGCATAGTGGTTTCATTCCTAGCTGAAATTGTTAGATAAGTTTCTGATGTATTATATAGAATTGTCAGAATACTTTCAGAGGCTATTTCTTATCTTGATTTAATAATAATAATAATAATAATTTTACAGTATTGGCTTCTTGACGAAATGGACCGTGTATTACTGTGGCCGTGTACAAACCCCTACGTTCATTTATCCCAAACTGGTCAGTTAATAAGTATAAGAAGTAAATGAAATAAACACTTCACATTTGAAATGATGCCTAATTGTGGAATAGTCAGATGATGAAAATAGAAGGAATGGTGTGAGGGGAATTCATGTACTGTAATTAATATTTTAGCTGCATGAGCCTGCTGAGAGATGAGCATGAAAAAATAGGTAACTGGAGTAGTAAAAATTTAAACTATGTGTCATGTGAATGACTGTGAGTTTAGGGAAAGGCCCATGTAGGCCTTTATTTCCCTTTATGTGTTCTAGTCCCTTGTGCTACTTTATTGCAATTATAGACAATGAGCTATATAATCTGTAATAAAAAAAATCACAAATACTGTCATCATTTTCAATTTGATTATACTAACCCTGACAAAATACACACTGTCAAGTTCTGTTTCATCTCTCTCTTGTTACAGATTAGTTGATCAATGTTCTAAGAATCCAAAAAGCCGATAGTTGAGGGAAGAAAAAATATATATGCTCTGGTTAACTCCTGAGTAATTGAGAGTTGGCTCTTAAGTAATATCTACTGTGTGTTTGATAGTTTATTTCTAATAATTATATACTGCAAACAAGACTGTTTATATTAGATACAATTGTTGTTGTTGTATGTGCTGTCAAGTCAGCCCTGACTCATAGCAACCCCCCTGAGGTTTCCAAGGCGGTATCACTACAGAAGTAGATTGCCCAACCTTCCTTCCGAGGAGTGGCTGGTGGGTTTGAACCGCCGGCCTTCTGGTTAGCAGTCAGATACAGTTAGCATGACAAATTTGCAGGAGAAACAGCTTTATGTGGTATGGGACAAGGGCACCCTTGGGGCTCCAGGAGGGTACCCTGCATGCTCTTCAGCACTGTTTCTACTATGTCCTTAATCAGTTTTTATTGCGCTCCTGCAGTGCTGAACGCCAAAAGACTAGGTCTTTGCCCTTGCGGAGTTCACTAGACCCTTAACCCAGGAGTACACAGAACTCTGAACTCTGCTAATAAGAGCCTAACAGTTGCATGTTGTGCCAGTGGAATAGAATAAGGGCTTTAATGCTCATTGGAGCCAGTTAGCCAGGAAACATGGATTTGGGGCCTAACTGATGCAGGACTGTGGCATATAATGATAATACACGTAGCACAATACATTATATTCCTTAATACTTAGCTTTCAGAAATGAGTAAGAAGCTGTTCACCCACTGTCAAGAAATGCCTGATTGTGTATCTAGGGAGGATGATGGATTGGGGTTGATTCTTTCTTTGGCCAGTGTGTTCACAAGGTGACTTTCTGGTGAAAAGCTGCTCCACCATCAATCCCTGCTTGCTACCGTCAAGGAACACGTTCCTCAAAAGGATTTGGGGTTATTACGGTGTCTGTGGATCTACTGTGTTTAGCGAGAACTGTTTAATGGTTATGTTTGTGTATGTGTTTATTTATGTATGATGTTTGAGGATCAGTAGCAGATTTATTTTGTGAAAAGACTTCACTGTCCAATGGGAATATACTCCAATTACTTCTTTATTATGTTAAGTGAAATTATTTCATTGCCACAAGCAGATATGACTCAGTAGTGGTAGATTATAAACTCATTTGTATTGATTGTGGTAGCTGTGCAGCAAGTGGATGGATAAAAAGTAAAACACCTGGAAAGGGTACCCTTGAGAGGTGACTATTTGATTTGTGAAGTCAAATTGAGGAAGATACCTTTGAAAGTCCTCATTTAGGAGACAATATGCTTTGAAGGTAAGAGCAAGGACTTTGAGAGGACCTTAGGTAAGGCTGGGTCTTTTTGGATGAAGGACTTTTTCTGATGATCCTCAATTTCTTCCTTAAAAAGTGGAGTTAATTACTGGTTTGGAGAGTGATTGTGAGGATTACATGTGTATTGTATGTAATATGTAAAATGTTTTCTGTGTTGTTATTCTTTCGCCCATTTATACTGCAAGTCAGTTTTCCCTTGTGTTCATTCATCAGTATATTTTTAGGAAATATATTGAGCATCTGTTTTGCGTAGGTCACTCTTGGGGAAATGCTTTACACACTGTCAACACGTAGAACATATTTGAATGAATGAATGTATTAGACTACAAAGAAATAAAAGACTAGGCCTTGCCCTCCATGTGTTCACAATCTAGTTAGAAAGATGACATACACCTCCAGTGGTAATTAACAAAACAAAGCTTCGATAAGTGGGAGTGAATGGTGGAGAGAAATGTAGTAGGTACCAGTGGTACAGGTGGATGTGCTGGTAAAATGTGCTCAGGTGATAGGGACCTGGGAGATGGTTGCTCTCTGCAAAACACTGAAATGTTTATATAGTAGATAGAGTAGTATATTGAATATATATTACATATGATATATATACTATAGAGTAACTTTTGAATGTCAAGCATTAAGTAAAATGCTTTATATTCATTCAGTGAGTCAGTAGTTACTGAGTGCCTTATGTATGTATAGGTTACTATTCTAGACACTGACTATTATTTCTAATATTCTCACTAATCTTGAGCATTTGGTATTATTATTTCTCTACTAGAGTAAATTTGTACTGAGAAATACTAAGTAATTTATTTGGCATCATATCATACAATTTGAAAGAGGTAGAACCAGGAGAAAAGATACTGATTTATGATTGTTTTGTTTTGTCAAGTTTCTAATTTCTCAAAATAGTAATCCCTAGAATATTTTTAAGAAAAAAAATTTCAAATTAACATAGCTACTTTTACATATTGATTTTCTAGTTCATGAGCAACAACATATAAATAATAAGCATAAATGATGGAAGACAACTCTTATCTCTTCACTTTTTTTTGTCTTCACCAAGAATTGGGAAAAGACCAGTTACTGAGTTATGCTGGACAGAACTCCATGGTCTAGCCTATGGCTTTGAAATGATCACAGCTGTTAACAAAACATTATTCTGATTAAGTTTGGGAGTTACTGGGATTATTTATGTAAATATTTTATTTGTTCTTTATAAAGGAGACCTGGTAAGGCAATAGGATTAATTATCAAAAAAAAAAAAAAGTAAAAAGGAGAAGACATGAATTTACTGAAGTGGACTTGAAAGACCATGGAATTTATTCAGAAGTCTAAAAGGAAAGAAAAAAAATTTTAAATAAAGAATACAGATAATGGTGAGGGGAAAGAAAAGTAGTGTCCTAGACTGAAAATAAAAAATGAAAACTTAATATAACTAAGAAGATAACAACAGTGCTTGCAGTTACTGTAGTTATATTCTTGAACTGGAGGAGTATGACTCATGTTTGTAAAATGAAATGAAGAGTCTTTTCTGATACATTGGGTGATTCTGTGTTGCATAGGAGTTATATATCTCTGTTATAAAAGTACATTAGACAAAATGTTAACCTGATTTGGAAGAGTGCCATCAGATACATTGATTATAGAAAAAATGGACTGTTTCTCCTTTATTGAAGCCCTATTATTCAATAAATACTTTTGAGCACCTAGTTATGTGCTAGGACTTTTCATGATTGGATCATACCTTTATGTATCTAATTTTATGGAATTAAATTAGTTCAGTTACAAGAATATTTTGAGGAGCATTATTCAGGTTCCAAAATCATTTGATTTATTTTTTCTCATCTGTAACACTGATTGAACCCCCAGCAGTGAATTGAAATTCTTAAGGGGTCAATTTGGTCTGTTTGTTAAATGATCTAAATAATTTATCGTATTGCTTTGTGGTCTTTTCGGCAGACCTCATTGAAGCTTAGCTGTTCAGTCTATTGATAAAGAGGTTAGCTACAAATGATTATCAAGATAAGCCTGTAGACATGAAAGTAAATCTGGTCAAATCTAATTTATTGTATACTAAAGAGAAATCAAGTGTACAAATCTTTTAATTTCAACTCTGTGTTATTTAAAAACATGAAGCAAAATAAGAAAGAACAAGGTACTACTTTTTAAAATTTTTAAAAAAAAATTGGGAAATAAAAGGGAACAAGATACTACTTTTAGTGATTTTTTTTTTTTTAAATTAAGTGTAAATTTAACACAAGCATAGAAATACCCATGTCAGAACAGATTCTTGTTCTTTTCATGGCTTTTGTGAATCTGTCTAATGGGTGTAGAATTTCAATTATCCCTCTAGTGTAGTATGTTGATGATATGATAGCACTTTTAAGGATATTTGTACTTCAAATTGAGGTATCTTATAATCTGTACATTGAACATGAATTTCAAATGAAAGCATTAGATAAGAGTATATTAAATACGCCATAGACCACGTTAATGTCAGTTTGTGATTTCAGTTTCTATGAGCTCTCTAACGTACATTTTTTTTTCTTGAAAGGCATTTTTCATTTTCTGTTCCTACTTTAGAGGAAGTAAGTAGGTTAGGCCTCAGAATCTCAAATAATTCATCCTTCTTACAGTAACAAATGTAGGGCAGGAAGTTGAGATTTTGTAAAGGTTGCCTCTGGCGACCTTTGTGTATAATCCCTATGACAGAAAAAGTAGATAAACCGTTGCTACATTATGTATAGCTTAGTTCTCATTAAAATGTGTCCAGAAGAAGTGTTTGTTTTTTTTTTTAAGAAATCATAAGTAAAGGGAACATTTTATGAAAATTGATTTCATACATAAACAAAGGATGGATTCATTGCCACTTAAGTATCTTCTTGAGAAGTAGATACAGAAGATCCAGATTCTCAGGAGGTGGTTTTTGATGTTACTAAGATTTCAGTTCTCACACTGAAAGATCTAGAGTTTTGCCTACCTCAAATCTATGAACTTGGGCCCTCGGGGCAAAATTTCACATCTCTCCACAGCAGATCTCAATTCCAGTATGTATGCGATTCAGAGTTCTTATCAGGCAGGGTGAGTAGAATATCAAAGCTGGTATCTGTCATGCTTGATTTAAAAGGAAATTTTTTCTTTGTAGCAATATGTGTTTGTTGAGAGATGCTTCAAGTGCAAGTTTAGATTTTTCTCTTATCCTTATTGAATAAGCCTGTTAAAGAGGTTTGAATTTAACTTCTTTTGATGTGTTCTCCACTGACACTTAAATAAGGAGAGTTTCTTGGAGTGGTAACGTTACGCTTCTGCCACAGAGGTAAATGAATACTTAGCAGGTAGTATTAGTTAGAATTCTCACTGGAAAATATGAGTTAGATGGACGCATGGGAGTCTTTCTGTGATTTCCCAACCCCAGTTAGGCTGTTGCATTTTTCCTCTTCTTTTTCATTCTTTCATTTGATGAATTTATTGATACACAGAGGAGAAAGAAATTAATAAATCAAGGTTTCTCACCTCCAAAACCTCTTTTAAGTGGATGATCACAATACAGTGTAAGAGGTATTGTAATGGTTTATGGGGTCATCTTCAAGCATCTGAGATACACAAATTCCAGAACGTCCCTTCCTATACCATTCTAGCCCCCTTTCAGGGGAGGATCTCCTGCTTTCATCTCTCATTCTTCTGCTGGCCTCTTGCTCAGCCTCTCACAGTGCTTTTTGTTAGCCTCTGTACCAAGCATTCTTGCAAACAGGTCTGTGAACCACAGTTGGTATGTGAGGAGCTTTTTATGCCTGTTCAGCAGAAATGGCCCAGTAAGATTGCCAATGGCCTATTCTTGGGCAGTTATTCCGAGATTACATTCGTCTTACATTATTTATTTATTTAGCCTGTTAAAATGTTCTTTTCTTTAAAATAACGGTGAAACAGAAAGTTATTGACCTTCCGCCCATCTTCCAAATTCCATTTTGAAATTTCACTTGCCTGTCAATCTGAGTCTTAACCATTGTTCTTACCCCCTGTTTTTCCTATGTTCATCTCGGGACTCCTGAGAAATCAAATAGGGCTTTTTGGAGGAGAGGTATTGGAAGTTATAACCTGTTATCCAGTGGGATTGCTTTGCTTCTTGTATATATTCTGCCTCTGGAAGCTTCAGACACTGGTACGCTGTGCTTGTTGGAATGTGGACCCTACAGAGCAGCTTGTTTCCTTTCTTCAGAATAAATGTAGCTCTCGTGTTCTGAATGACCACTGTCTACAAAGCACTGTAACATGCATTATTAAAAAAAAAAAAAACACCTTATATGTCTGTGAAGTAGATAGTCCTATCTTGTTATACAGATGAAGGAACTAAGGCTGAGGAGAGAGAGGTTCGGTACCTTGCCCAAGGCTGTACAACTAGTAAACGGGGAAGCCAGGGCTCAAATGCAAGTGCTGGCTGCAGAGCCTTTGCTTTTCACCATTGTATTATATTGTTTCCTATGTTGACAAAAATGCAGCTTGTTGGGCACTATACTATAACCCTAAGGAGCAGTGTCTTGGCAGGTTAAAATCTGCTTCTCTGCCAGGTGACCTTAGTTTTCTCATCTGTAAAATGAGCATAAGACTCTGTATCAGTCTCAAAAGTTAGTTATAAGTATCAGATGGGCTGATATTTGTGAGATCCTGTTAAAATGATAAAGCAATGAAGAAACCTTTCTACAACCTGTCTGTATCCCTTTGATGTTTTTCAGGCTTATTGGCTTTGCATAATTTCCTATGGCCTTGTATTTGTGGATATTTGAATTCTTTCTTTGGAATCCATACCTCTGTGGTGTCTTAGAGGTATTAGAGAACAAATTGGAAAATAGTAAACAGCAAAACAAAAATCAGGAGACAGGGCCTCAGGAGACAGGGGCCACTGTCTCAAGATCATTTTTAAACATGTCTGGACTTAATGTCCTGAGAACATTCCCCAATAGTACATAGTACACATTTGTATACATGGAGGCAGATTGGGAGGATCTAGGTCAGAAAGGAGTATCCCTGTGGTTGAACATAATCTGAAGATGAATCATGTCTATCCTGTGAAACACTACCTACTTTCAAGTTATTATCTGAGTTTATTTTCCATCGCTTAACGTTTTCCAATAGGGGGTTCCGTAGAACTCCACGTATAGTAATGAGAGTATCGCAAGGTGCTTAGACAGCACTTCACAGATTGCTTTTTCCCACCAGTATGTCCTGTGCCTCTCCCAGAGGTCACTGTGGTATTATACATCTTTTTTGCTACAAAAGCACTGTTTCACGGGGCACAAGTAAACGGTCTCAAAAGTTGTGTTTTGGGAGCAGAATGTTGCCCTAGCCTTTTAATCAGGTCTTGTTTGCCTCAGCCTGGCTTCGAGTTCACTCAGACATTGTGGTGGTGGTGTGACCACTGATGCCCTGTGGGCTTTAGGTCCAGCTCCCTCCCCACATGCCAAATTCTCCTCCATTACTTTAGCGGTATTATTTTATTAAGAAAGCTGGCAGTCCTTTCAGGAGCCATGTAAATATGATGAATTATTATTATTAACAGGAAAATATTTACTTTTCATCAACCAATCTTGACATCTTCTGATAGGTTTGAATAGAAGTGGTCTACTATAAGAAATGTTACTGAAATAAAATAAATTGCAGAAAAAAAAAATAAAAGCCATTGCTGAGTGTTTTAAGGTCACTCAGGGTCTCATCAATTTGAATAGTTGTTAAGATATCTATTATTATTAAAAAATTAATAATTTATTGGCATTTACTTTATGATAGGAACTCTGATAGTGTAGTGGTTAAGGCATTTCAGGGTCTCATCAATTTGAATAGTTGTTAAGATATCTATTATTATTAAAAAATTAACAATTTATTGGCATTTACTTTATGATGGGAACTCTGATAGTGTAGTGGTTAAGGCATTTTCTGCTAACCAAAAGTTGGTGGTTCGAACCCACCAGCCACTCTGCGGAAGGAAGATGAAGCAGTCTGCTTCCATAAAGGTTTACAGCCTTGGAAACCTAATGGAGCTTACTATGAGTCAGAATCAACTTGATGGCAGTTATTTTGGTTTTTAGAGTCTTACTGTGTGTTAGGTACTGTGGTGAGGTATAAAGAGCTCTGGTGGTGTAGTGCCTAAGGCATTTGACTGCTAACCAGAAGGTTGGTGGTTCAAACCCACCAGCTACTCTGCAGAAGAAGGACTGGAAAATCTACTTCTGTAAAGATTTACCACTTCGGAAATCCAATGAGGGTCGCTATGAGTTGGAATTGACTCAGTGGCAGTGAATTTGGTTTTTTGGTTTGGTGGTAAGGTATTTTCTGGCTTATTTTATCCTCATGAATGTCTAATGAAGAAGGGTACTATTATTCTTCACATTTATAGATGGAGAAATTTATGTTATAAGAGACTGATTTCTGAAGTCACAGAATAAACCAAAACCAAATTCACTGCCACCGAGTTGATTCCAACCCATAACAACCCCCTTTGGTTTTCCGGGGCAATAAATCTTTATGGAAGTAGATTGCCCAGTCTTTCTTCCACAGAGTGGCTGGTAGGTTTGAACCGCCAGCCTTCTGGTTAGCAGTCATATGCCTTAGGCACTATACCACCAAAGCTCTTTAAGTCACAGAAGAGGCACTTGTTAAATTTTTTTGGAGAGTGAGATGAGAAGGAGGAGGAAAGGAAGGAAGTGCTTTAGGGAAGGGTAGGAATAGAAAGAGGAACTTCTAAAATATGACAGTTTGAGGATCATCCATAAAGTATTTGATTCGCACCTATGGAAGAATGACGTGGAGCAGAATAGGTGATGGTGGTAGAATTCATAAGTTTTATATGCTACCTTAGTAAGGTGATTAGCAGTGAAGAGAATATTTTTGGATATTTCCAAAGAGTGACATTTAGGGCTTTTACATACATGCTGCTGTGCAGCAGTTTCCATCGAGGCCATCCTGTGTGGCACCAGCCCCAGGACTGTGAGCACAGAGCCGGGCCCCTGCTGTTTCCAGGGGCTGGTTTTTCTGTGGTAGGGCTCCAGGCCTTTCTTCCAGGCACTGCTGGGTAGACTTGAACCTTGGCCTTTTCGTTTGCAGCAAGAGCGTTGACTGTACCACACAGGGACTCCTGCCTCCTGCCTGCTTAAAGGAGCTGATAATTCCTACAAAGCGAATGAAAGGTCACCTTGAGTTGATAAAGTTGGGTGTTAAGGTGGGATTCTCGCAGTGGAGATTGACTTTTTTCATTGCTGTATTATTCTTCTCTGTAGTTACGTATCTGGTTCATTATTATGATTTTAAGGTTAGTGTTTCTAACTCACTCTTTATAAAAGATACATTGCCCTCTTAACTGAAAAGTGGTTAAGTTTTAGTCCATTGACATTAGTTGCTGATATCTCAGACATGTCATGAGAATGACAGAACATCCAATTCTCAAATGGTATTTTCAGAGTAATTCAAACTCAGTTAGGATTTCTGTACCTATTTTTGAAAAATTTACCTGTTAACTTTGAAACCATAAAATACAACTCTGAAAGCAACTGTAAATTATTAATTAAAACTGTTTAGCTGATCATAATGAGCATTATCTAGACATTCTTTTAAAGGCAGTATTTTGAAAACAATAATCTGAGCAGGAATGGCCGGGCTCCAATTAGTACCCTTTCTCACTAATCCTTATTTCTCCCCTATCTGCAGGCCCAGACTTTTGGGTCATAGGCGAAGGCCACTCTATTATTATTATTATTATTTTAATTGTGATTTGGGTGAAAGTCTACAGAGCACATTGGTTTTCCCAAAGGCCCACTCTTTGGCTTTGTGCTTGAGCACCATAGGTTGGGTTGCTTATCTTTTTAAGGACTGTTACCTCCTCTTTATCTCAGCCCCACGCCTGCTCTTTGCCTTGAAGATGCCATGGGAGCTCGGCACCAAGGGGGCTCTCTTCTCCCACTGCGCCTCAATTTTACCCACTCATGGTAGATGTGGGTAGAGTTGTGTGAAGAGAGGATTGGGGAGGCCATAAAAGCTCTGTTTATTTCTAGTGAAAATGAGATGCAGTATGTTATTGACATTTGTGAGGGATACATCCCAAGACCATTGCAGATTCTCTACCTGAGAAAATCATTGTAGCATGTAATTTTTTCCTTGGTGTTACTAAACTATAACTCAAATATTTAAATGGTCTCTCTAGACCCTTAACTACTTATCTCACTTGATGAGCAAATTTTGTACTATCTAGAGCACTTATTGAAACAGATTCACACATCTTTTCAACTTACTTCCTTTTGGAGCATTTGGTAGTTTTGTTCACACAATGTGTCTGAGTCATCAGTGCATTTGACATTTCAGTCTTTAATGTATCTGAAATTTCTATTTTGTGACTAGGACCTATCACTTTCAGAAGCATTTCCATATTCCTCTCATTCTGTCAACACTAGCATCAACTAGCAGTTGATTCTGTTTTTTATTTTCTAAAAGACCCAGAGTTTTTATCACTGTATTTACAGTGGCCATAGTGTACCTGCTTACCTGCATCCCTGGGCCCTGGCTGGGTTGGGAGACTTGTCCTTGCTCCTCAGCTTCATGGCACAGGTGATTCAGAATCGTGTCTCTGCAAAATGACAAACTACTAAATGTTGTGGGAACTTTATTTTACATATCTATAAACACATACACACACATATACACATATGTGTGTATATATATATGTATACGTATACATGCTGAGTAAATTTAAAAAAAAATTTTCTTGTAATTTGGGTGAAAGTTTACAGAGCAAATTGTTTTCCATTCAACAATTTATGTATATTTTGTTCTGTGACATTGGTTGCAATCCCTTTTCTAACGGTACTCTTCCCACTTCCTCCTTGGGTTCCCGTTTCCATCCATTCTTCATCCCTGCTCCTTCCTGTCTTCTGAGTTTTGCTTTTGGGTGGCTGCCACCCTTTTGGTTTGGTCTGGTTGATTGTACTGAGGAGTGTGTTCCTCCCTGGTGTTATAATTTACTCTATAGGCGTGTATGGTGTTTGACTGAAAGTTGATTGCTGGGAGTGGGTTCACTTTAAGGACCACAGTCTCGAGAGCCCCACTGGTCTCTATCAGACCAGCAAGTCTGGTCTATTTTTATTATTGTGAATTTTGTTCTACATTTTTTTCTGCCTCTCTGTCCAGTACTATCTGTTGTGATCCTGATCAAGTGGTCAGTCATAGTAGCTGGGTACCATCTAGTTCTGCTCTGAGGGAAATGCAGGCTGTGGTTTGTGTGGTCCATAGTCCTTTGGACAAATTATTCCTTTGAGTCTTTGATTGTCTTCAGTCTTTGCTGCAGATGGAGAGAGACTGATAGTTGCCTCTTAGATGGCCGTTTGCAAGCTTTTAAGATCTCCATTACTGTTCACCATAGTAAAATGTAGAACTTTGTCTTTGTGGACTATATTAAGCCAATTGACCCAGATGTGCCTTGAGATGGTGGTCTTAAGACCCCAAGCCCAGTGACATAGTCCTTCAAAGTGTGGTTGTGGCTGAGAAGTTTTCAGAACTTTGCCTCCCGTGTGCTCTCCTATAGTCTATTGAATATTTGCAGCATGAATGTGGAAATAACTACCAAACAGGTATATGCACATCATTGTACTCCCATTCATTTTTCTCAGGAACATTAGTTGTCACTGAGGAATGGTAGAAACCACAACTGATCAGTCTTTGATTGCGAAGGATCTGCTATATATTTGTGATACCTGAATTGTAGAGGAGTGAACATTATTCTTTCTCTTCTGTGCCCAGCTGTTGAGCTGATACATTTGCATATGTAGGTAAATTATTACCTAACACCTATGACCAAGGTAATGACTTGTTGGCAGTGGGTCCAGTTGCTGGTGTCAATGACAAGTGGAATATTTTCATGAAAAGGCATAACTTTCATAAAATAAAACTATGTCAAATAAATTCGAAACCAGATTTTGAAATTACTTAATTTTTGGAAATTTTTTGTTTTTAAAATGTTATTCTTTACTTAAAGTTTTTTTAGTTTAGAAAGGTTAATATATTTCCATGATGTAACAATCAACAGATGGTACAAAAGTATATCAGAGAGAAGCAGCCTTCCATGGCTCCTTCAGAAAATCATTGCCCTTTCCTGGAGACATCCAGTATTACCAGTTTCTGATGAATCCTTTGAGAGGTTGTCTATACGTATATAAACAATACATGTATTTGTATATGCCCCCTTTTGTTGTACACAAATGGTAGCACACAGTTTTTGTTCCTTGCAAAAGGAAGTAGCATTAATACTATCTTGGAGCTATTTCTGTATCCAAATGCAAAGAGCTTCCTCGCTGATACTTATAATAGCTTTCTATATCACTGTACCCCAGTTGTCTTCTGGTGATGGCCATTTGAAGTATTTCCAATTTTTGATATTATAAACAATGCGGTAGTGAGTTAGTAACCTTTAACATACGTCCTTTTATATGTATGTGCAAGTATCCATAGAAGAAATTCCTAGAAGTAGAATGGCTGAGTCATAGGATCTGCTTTTGAAAATTTACCTTCATAGAGATGCTCCAAATTGCAGTTCCACTATCAGTGTATGAGAGGGCCTGTTCCCCTCTATGCTCGTAGCAAATGATTGAGTATAAGATACCAGCTAATTTTATCACCATCTAATGTTCCTAGAGGACTAGTGATACTTGGTAGTTTGGGGCTATCAGGGATTGACTGCTGTGAGGATTGAGGAGGTTTGTCCAGTAGACCCAGTATCTCACGGGAGAGTCACATTGCATAGATTCAGTTTGCAGACCAGGAGCAATGCAGTAGAGAGACAGAGTAGGGAATTCTGAGGACAGTGTTCTATGTCATTTGGAGGCTTGGGCAAGATGATTATAGTAAGAGTGACTAAAAGGTAAACTGAACGCTTTCACCAAATGGTGACTTTGAGAGTTTAAGACAGTTGCCTTCATGCCAGCAGCAGTGGTCTCTGCTTTCAGAAAGTCAGCAGCTCCTTGATGAGGCACCCACAGGGGGCATTGGTGGGAGCAGAGGGGATGGCAGTGCTCATGATTTTAGTTACTGGCAGGTGTAGCATCTATGTTAATGGGAATCAGATGCTGCGTTGGTGTTTTTGGTGGGCACCTGGGTTCAAAACTACCCCCTTTGAAATCAGCAGTAGCCGAAGACCATTAGAACGGAGGTGGTCAGGAGGAAAATAGGGCTTTTCTCTGGTAGCAGAGAGGACCAGTCGTGGTGTAGCTAAGGCACTTCTGTAGGAAAGCTCGGCACCATTAAGGAGAGACCCGAGATGAGATTTTTTGCAGAACAGGATATACTGTTTGTGACTTTCCTACCTATCTGGTTTTTATGGTCCATGGAATACAGGCTAAATTTGGGATTATGGAATACCACCAGGGAATAGTTACAGAAAAACAAGCAAATAAGTAAGAGAATTTCTAAGTACTAAAAGTGGAATTTTCTCAATTCTTACAAACATGATTTGTTGAAGTGAAAAGACTTTATATATGTTTGTGTGCATACAAACCAGGAAGGAAAGACTTGTGGTTCATAGAAGCAGCAGTCACTGTTTAAATAATATCGGTTCCTGGCTGTTCTGCCTGATTAATAGATGGTGGCTCCACAGCCATTGATTCTTTTTTTTTTTTTTTTTTTTTAATTGTGATTTGGGTGAAGATTTACAGAGCAAATTCACTTGCCATAAAGCAGTTCACATACACTTTGTTTCATGACATTGACCACAGTTTACCACAATGCAACAGCTCCTCTCCCCCTTCCTCCCCATAGTTAACCTCTTCCCAGTGTCCATCCCTCCATGGGCTCCTGCCCCCTGAGCTGTCTCCCTGTGGATAAGCAGCCCTTCTTTCTCCCATGATTGTTCTCTCCAAGGAGCATATCTACTTAAGGTAAATGTTCAACTCATATGCCTGTCTTTTGTTTGGCTGGAAACCACAGGTGTGGGTTCAATTCCAGATCTGAAGGGCAGCTAGGGGCCGTAGTCTCAGTGGTTCTACCAGGCTCTATTGGACCAGCATACCTGGTCCCCCTTGCTTTTTTTTTTCTTCCAAATGATTTTGAGTTTTGTTCCACATTGTTCTCCCTCTCTATCAAGGATCTCCTACATAGATCCCCTTCCAAGTGGATGACAGTGGTAGCCAGGCACCATCTAGTTCTTCTGGTCTCATAGTCGTATAGGCTGCAGATCGAATGGTGTACCAGTCGCTAAGACTAATTGTTTCCATGAATTTTGGTTTTCTTCATTCTTCTTTGCTCTGGACGAGGAGAGACCCATTATTGCATCTAGATAGCAGCTTGCTAGCTTTTAAGATCCCAGTTGCTACTCGCCATAGTAGGATGTGGAACAATGTTTTGTATAGTATGTTATGCCAATTGAGCTTGATGTCCCCTGCGACTATGGTCCCAAGCCCGCAGGTTCAACTACTCGGTCCCTTTGGGTAGCTGGCTGTGACCAAGCAGTGACCACAGCCTTGCCCCTTGGCAGCTCTACCATATACCTGGGAATTCTGATCATTCCCATAAACTTATAGGACCATTGTCTGCCAACCCTATATATGTTCTTGGATACACTCCCCATTTCATAGACATACCTCATAGTTCAGCCTGTCCACCCATCTATCCACCCATATACCCGTGTTTGCCTTCACTAACAGTGCAGTACTGTATGTGCAAAAGGGTTCATCTTTGTTGTCTGTACCTCCCATCATTGATTCATTTTCAACTCATAGTGTCCCTGTGGAGCAGAGTAGAACTGCCCCATAGGGTTTCCAAGGCTGTAAATCTTTTTTTAATTTATTTTATTTTTATTATTGTTGAGAATATATATAGCAGAACATATACCAATTCAACAGTGTCTACATGTACAATTCAGTGACATTAATTGCATTTTTCATGTTATACAGACATTCTTACCCTCCCTTTCTGCATTTGTTCCTCCTCCTTTAACATAAACTCTGTGCTCCCTAAGTTTCCTATCTAATCTTGTGAGTTGCTGTGTTAGTTTGATCCAGTGTAAATAGTTCATAGAAGAGCACAGTGTTCAGGGCAGACATTCTTCACTGGTTAAACTAAACCATTGTTTAGTTTAAGGCTGTAAATCTTTATGGAAGCAGACTGACATAACTCTCTCCCACTAAGTGAATAGTGGGTTTGAACCGACAACCTTTTTTGGTTGGCAGCTGAATGCTTTAATCACTGTGCCACCCAGGGCACCTTAATACCAAAAAGCAAACCAAGCCCACTGCCATAGAGTCAGTTCCGACGCACAGTGATCCCCATTAGGTTTTCAAGGCAGTAAATCTTTATGGAAGTAGATTGCCTCATCCTCCTGCCTCAGAGCATCTGGTGGGTTTGAACTGCCACCCTTCTGGTTAGCAGTCAAATGCCTTAGGCACTGTGCCACCAGAGGTCCTTGGGCACCTTATTAGATGGTAGAAAAGCATCTCATCTATTGTAACTGCTCAGACTTTGATGATGCTCTGGTACCATACTGCCTAAGGCATTTGACTGCTAACCAGAAGGCTGGTGGTTCAAACCCACCACCCACTCCTCGGAAGGAAGGGTGGGCAATCTGCTTCCATAGTGATACTGCCTCGGAAACCCAAGGAGGGGTCGCTATGAGTTGGGCCCGACTCAACAGCACATAACAACAACAGAAGTATCTACTGACTTCAAAATTAGATGATAGGAAGCAATATAGTAAATACTTTTATATAAAATATTTTATACAAACCATATGAAAACCATAGATGAAAATGCCTATATATTTTGAATACCTTATTACAGGCAGAGTGTCCTGTGTAATATTAGCAATATTTTGTAGGGGAAGTATGTTCTAAGTATTTTCTGGAATATGTTGTGACCATTTATTTACTGCAGGTTTTGTACAGCGCTAGCTTTTCAGTTTCTCCAGCTTTCTACTCCTCTTCCTAGACAGATGGCATTGATGCTGTTGTGAATTTTATACGTTTATGAGTTTTAGGAAGGAAACTACAAAATATATTTGTATTGCATATATCTCTTAATGACATTTTGGTAGTGTTTAGGA
Source organism: Orycteropus afer afer (assembly GCF_000298275.1). NCBI lineage: Eukaryota > Metazoa > Chordata > Mammalia > Tubulidentata > Orycteropodidae > Orycteropus > Orycteropus afer. The sequence goes on from NW_006921769.1 coordinate 1,578,248, forward strand.
TACATGTGGTACTGAAATGCCTAAAACAAGACGCTTGGCCCTAATAAACTGGTTTCTATATTTGCTATGTTCCACAGACATGATGTAGGGAAAAAGTAAGTTTTGACAGATTCTTAGAGGAATCCCTGAAAAGACAGTGTTTGAGAAACAAAAGCTCCGGGTCAGAATCAGGCTAACCCAGGTTCAAGTCCTGACTCTGCCACCAAGTATGCTTATTGTCTGTCTTCAGTATATACTGAAGAGGTAATAGAACCTATCACCTTCTGAGAAAGAAATAAATGAAATAATAAATAATCTACATTAAATTGTCAACAGCTTTGAATCCTTTTTGGAAGAAGATGGGATAGATTTAAAAAGGAAAAAAAAAGTGTTTGTATTATGTCTGACACTTAGTAACTGGTGAGCAAATGGTATCTATTATAATTATAGAGAATGTAACAACCAGATTAGTCACAGAAGGCACACAGCTAAGGATTTCAGAAAATTTCCTTAAATTTCACTTGCCAAAGAAAATATTGGAACTGAGACTCTGGTTATGTAGAGCTTTTACTGGAAAAAACAGTGAAACTTTTCTTTTTGAAGTATCACTCAGGTTTTATCCAGTTAATCCACCAGAGGGAAAATATTCTATCACTCTATGTCCATCAGGAAAACGTTGCCACTCTTATATCACTTAATAAGAAAATCAGTTTTGTTGCTAATCTTTATCTGTTTAGTGAAGCAGAAACAGGAAGAAGTTGTCACTCCTATATCATTTAATAGGAAAATCAGTTTTGTTGCTAATCTTTACCTATTTAGTGAGATGGAAGCGTGCAGAACTTGAGTACAAATCTTAATTCATTTAATATTTTCATTACTTCTTCATTCTTCAGGACTTCACATCCTAGTTACTGTTTTGAGGATTTTAAGTCTTAAACTAATGGCATCTGATTTATCTTCAGATTCAGACTATATACATTTTAAAATGATGAGAAATAGATTTTGTAATGCCTAATACTTGGTGTTTTCTTGATTAAAAAGGGAAAAAAAAGGAAGTGTTTAATAAACTTCAACAGCAGATAGCTATAATTCACAGATACAGGTTATTTTCTATTGAGTATTTTTAAATGAATATTTATCAATATATGTATGGAAACTGTAGTTAAAAGAAACCTTTTTATTATGGAATATTTCAAGTATATACCAAGCTAGAGTATGGTATAAGAACCACCATGGACTTAGCACAGTCTTAACCATTACCAGCTTGTTACCAATCTTACTTCTGCACTTTACCCCGTTGAATTATTTTATAGCAAATGCCTTACATTATATCATTTCATCTGTAAATTTCAATATGTATCTCTAAGATATGAGGATAATTTCTCTCTTTAATCATCTTCCTATAAAAAGCCAACAGTATTTCTCTAATTTCATCAAATACTAGTTAGTATTAATTCTTCCCCTACTGTCTAATAATATTCTTTATTTTAGAAGTTTAAATCAGAGTCCATACAAGATTTATGAATTGTGTTATTGTCTCTTAAGTCTTTTTTTAATCTAAATTTCAAATTTTCTCTCCCATCTTTATTTTTTTAAATTGCTTGCATTTTTTTTTTTTTTTTGGTGAAAAACATTTATCTGTACAGCATGATTTTAAAATGTTTTTTAACTTAAAATAACAATAGTTAACCTATTACTTGTTAGTATACATAAGCATAATTTTTTATGAAGGAAAACCATAGTTTACAAAACAACAATAAAAAAGAGAGAAGTGACTTTGTTTTAGATTTTTGCATATTTCCTTTATGTCTGGCTTAATATAGTGCAGCTGAATTTTCTTAACTGCTTCTATATTCAGTCTTGCAATATGTTTTGATTGAAGTATGAAGAAAATCTGGCTTCATGCAGATAATAGGGTTTGAAAAGGGAAAGCAGTGGTGAACATTCTTTTTTGATACTACACTAAAAGTTGAAAACTAGTAGTTTCTTCAGTATTTCAGTGTGCAATTTGAAACCCTTTCAGTGAGCTTTTCATACTCTGTTACATTAAAATCCATTGGTCTGTCTTACCATAACCTAATTTCATAACACCACATATTGATCAGTTGGAAAATACAGCTTCACTGCAGTATAAAGATCTTCCAAATGTGGCCATATTTCATTATATAGTGTATAAGAAATCATGTTCATTAATGTCATCACCCATCTACTTAGAAAAGTCTTTAGGTATTGGGAAGCTGTCATGCTCATGGTAGTGCATACACATTTTCCAAACTTGTGATTTTCCCTTGAAATTTCAAATTTTGTCATTGGCAACAAATGTGGTCAGTGTTTTCTTTGAAGTAATAGTCTTACTTCATTTGTTTTGTTTGCCAAATATCCAAATCTGAATACCAAAAAACCAAACGCACTGCTGTCCAGTAGGATCCCACTCATAGCAACCCCTCCTTGGGTTTCTGAGGCAGTATCACTACGGAAATAGATTGCCCAACCTTCCTTCTGAGAAGTGGCTGGTGGGTTTGAACCCCCAGCCTTCTGGTTAGCACTATTCAATAAATGACGTTCACTGAAAGAAAGCCGTGTACTCAGCTCTCATCTTAAACAGTTCACAAGTGCTGTTCCTTGCAGCAACCTGTAGTACTTTGGTGCACACAAGTGCTGTCTGTGTACTTCCCATTTGCCACAGAATAATGGACACGTGCGTATTCATGAAGTGAGATTGCGTGACATTTCATTTTTTACTGTGCATGACAATATGGTGTCTACTATTACAGTTTGGTGCTGCTACTCCAGCAGTCTGTCCACTGTTGTGCCATCAGTGCAAATGTCAACACAGTGGAGAGGACAAGTAATGCATGAGCATTTTTATGAAAATGGTTTTGACTCCTTGGACCTTCTGTAATGATCTTGGGAGAAATGCTGCTTTAGAGTTTGTGATAGTCTGGATTTTGCTCCTTTTATCTTTACAGTGTGGTCTGATATATTCCTTTGTCTCTGGTATTTCTTGTAAATAGGCTTGATCAGATTAGGCTTGATTTTTTTCTTTCTGGCAGTATTACTTCATAAATGGTATTCTACTTATGGTTATGTTCTTAGAGCCATTGATGACCCTTGTCTAGAGTTATTAATTTACTGAGGGTTGCAAATGGTAACATTCTAGTTCTTTAGGTATTTGTTGGAATTTTTCTAAAGAGAAATTTCTTCTTATCAACTATATTTGATTACCCTGAGATATAATTTATATGGGAAAGGCATGATAAATCCTTGATTCTTTTCTTTTTCCCAAATAATGAGTTGGTTTCCTTGAATCCTCAAATGACTCTGTTGATTTGTTTTGAGTGTTGTCATGAACTCATGGATTAAAACTTAGTTGATGTATTTTAGTTCACTCCAACTGTGATCCTTACTTTGGCCAACAGGACCCTATTCAGGTTGACTCCTGAGTTCTTTTGACTTGACCTCTGTTGTTTTTGAAAGCTTCCTTGCTTTCTAGTTTGACAAGATGTCCCATGCTCATCTTGCACATTTCCTGCCCCTGACCAGAAATCAGCTCTTTCTCTCTGGAAACTTGGTTCTTTCAGTGAGAAATGGTATTTAGAGACCACATTCTGGGCATTAAGCTTCTTGTTGTTATTGATTGGTGGTGATTTGTAGATTTCTGAAGAAATACGCATTTTTCAAAAAGATAAATTTTATTATGAAGTGATAGAGATACTTCCATTCAAATTTAGGGCCCATAGATCTTGTATCATTTGTTGATGACCGCATACTTGCTTATTTGTTTTATCCCATACTACACAGACACAGGAACCCTGGTGGTGCAGTGGTTAAGTGCTCAGCTTCTAACTGAAAAGTCAGATTGTTCAAACCTACCCAGTGACTCCATGGGAGAAGAGACCTAGTGATCTTTTCCCATAGACTGTTGCTGTTGTTGCTAGATGCCTTCAAGGTGATTTTCGACTCATAGTGACCCTTGTGACAGAGTAGAACTGCCCCAGAGGGTTTTCTAGGTTATAATATTTACAGGAGCAGGTCACCAGGTCTTTTCTCCTGTGGAGCCACTGGATGAGTTCAAACCTCTAACCTTTTGGTTAGCAGCAGAGCACTTAACCACTATGCTACCAGGGCTCCTTCTAGTAGTGATGACAGCCTAGGAAACCCCACGGGGCAGTTCTACTCTGTTATACAGGACTGCTGGGATCACAGTCGACCCAACAGCAAACAACAGCAGCAAGACAGAATCAGTGCATTAATACTACTACCAATGATATGGTTACAGAAAACAGCAAAAGACTTTGTTTTTTTTTTTTTTTTAAATGAGAATTAAAAGCATTATCAATTTAGCTAGCCAAATTGATCATTTTAATGCTGTTGTTCACAGTACTTTTTTGAGATCATCTTCCCCTGGAACACAGATTGGGAGATATTTCAGCTGACCTGAATAAACTGATTTTCTGACTCAGTCACTTCATGCATTCCTGTACTGATAGAACAGACATTTAATTGATAAATTTGGGTATGGATCACAGCCTAAAGTTGACTGAATTTTCTTTTTATTTTATACACAAATGACCTCTTTTTTGTTTTACTGTAAACATTTTATATTACTTCTGTACCTTATCCATACCACATCTTTTTTTAGCATCTTAAAACAAGAGAGCAAGGCATTCTATCTGTATGGCATCATGATATTTTTTTGTTTTAAATGAATATTCTATGAAACATTGATTTCCTTTCCTTTTTAAGTATAGCATAATTTTACCATGGCACACTTTTCAACTTAGAAATTATATGAAGATTTTTTTCTCTTGTATAACTTATCATGAATTCCACTGGAAAAAATAGTCATATTTTTGAAGCATTCATTTTTTGATCTATGGATATATAGGGTATTTTTAAGAAAATTAACACAATTAAGGGAAACTTAAGTAATGATCATTTAAATAAAAACTAATTTGCCTTTGGAATATTAGCGATATGTTTTGGGTTTTTTCCCCCACTTCCAGGTTTAAAAAAAAAAAAAAAACCATGACTGAATCTGCCTCTAGTACAAGTGGTCAAGAGTTTGATGTATTCAGTGTTATGGACTGGAAAGATGGAGTAGGCACGTTACCAGGAAGTGATTTAAAGGTAAGCTATCTTTATTATAGGTCATTATTTGTGTGTATGCATCTGTACATGTGTTTAATTTAAAATAGATATAAAAAGATATGAAGCAAGAATGAAAAGCATTGTGCATAGTGTTGTGGGTTTTATATGATGTTTAGACCTCTAAGATAAACTCTTAAGGTGATTTGAAATGCTGATAGATTAGCAGAAGCTTTGTCACTTTGGAATAGGAGATTGAGGAATATTTCTGCAGTATGTGCTCAGTTTGGAAATTGATTTATAGCCTTAGGAAGGATTGTCCGGGTTTTGACTACGTCATGGTGACCAGTAAATACAAATGGCAGACGTAGAAGACCTAGCTTCTTATGTTTTATATTAACGGGCTTTGTAACTTTAAGTGAATAATAACACATCCTGTGTCCTAGTTTTCTCATTTGCAAACTGGATAATGTTACAGTATTAAATAAACATGACTATCCACCTCCCTTAAATTATTTCTACTGTAAATGGGAATTTTTGTATAATCAATTGTTCAGAAGCAATGCCCTCTTTGGAATCAGACTGCATTTATAAAGAGGACTCTCTTCGAAGAGCAGTGGCCTCAGTCTGCTGCTTTGTATGTGCTTGTCCTGCCTGTTTTCCCCAGCACCCCTGAACCCCCATCTGCTGCCCCACAAAACATGATTAAAGCACCCATCAGGGAAGATTATGCCGCCACAACCTCATTTCTAGTTTGTTTTTGCTGTGATTCTGTCTTTGGGACCTTGAACCTGTCTGTGGCCCTTTAGACTTTGTGTTTGCACTTGGTCATTCAGATGTTTGAACTTCTGATCCCGCTAACCAACTATGACTCTCTAATGCGTGTTGTTCTGAGATGCCTTGAATAGAAATTCCTGCCCTAATATTGACTTCTTGGATTTCAGTCTCTTTTAGTAACTGCTTGACATGTACCTTAGCTAAGCCTGACGTAGGGAATCCTGAATGATGAGAATCCTGATGGCCTGTCATTGGAAAAATACTTAAAATTTTAGTTGGGCTAGGTTTAACTACATGCAGTTGCCAACATATCTACCTTAGTTAGCTTAACAAAAATATTGTAGTGAGGCTTAGTGAAGTATGGAGAGGAGATTGGTTTTTGTCTTAGATCAGAGTGACCTTGAACAAGTCAGTTCATCTTTTTGGACCAAGTTCCTCTTTTTTGTTAAATGAAGAAATAAATTAATACTTAGGGTTTTACCTGTGCTAACATTCTTCGAGTGTCCATCTGGATTAGGTATGATGGAGATAGAATGCTGGAGCTCATAGATTTTTCAGAAGAGAAAGTGTCTCAAACTCTGATAATACCAGCCACATAATAGCTTTATCAGGTTTCTCAAATTTTCTAAGGTTAGGAATTCTTATCTGTAAACTAAGAATATTAGAATCTATATAATGAGATGGAAATGTCATTTCAGGTTTTTCTATATATTGTTTAAATGCCTTTTCTTATTGCTCACTCTCGTTTTTCTTTCACATTTTTATCCCTTCTCTTCTCAGTGCCAGGTGGATGGTAAAATTTGTCAGTCTAGTTCAGTCAGCTTTAGACAGAGGAATGAACTCTCTATCCCTGAGGAATTTGGATTGCCTTAAAGTTTTCTAAGGAAGGGATTTTAGGAATTTATTACTCTTATTAAGGTAATCAGGTAATTAAGCCATTTAGTGGGTGTTATATTCTGAGCTATTTGGTATTACTTTTAAACTCACCTAATTACCTGAGTAATTGCCATATATCCACTTCACTTTGTATGTTGTAGACAGTTTAACACACCATCTTTTTGAATTTTATTTTTAAATTATTTTCCACTTTATAACCCTTTTTCATCTGAGGAGATTCAGAGACTAGCCAGTTAATTATACTACATAGAATTTTTAATTCACTTGCTCCTTTTATTAACATATGAGTTGCTAAAGAGATCTAATTGAGAGATTGATCTTTCTCAAAATTAAGATACTAGAACTTTGAATAAATTATGACGTTTACTCTCGCATGATGCTTTCCCTATTTTACACTATTGAGGCTTCTGTTTTTGGTAGGTGTCAATATGTGGATTTCCTAACAAATGATTTGTTATCCTAAGACAAACAGCTGAAGAAATCAGCTAATACATAGAAGTCCATTTCTCATCATGGGAACAGGATTTTTATATGCTTCAGTTAGTGTTGCTGTTGTCAGAGTTGTCTCTTTAAGGTTCTCAGGCAGGCCAGCCAGTGAAGTTAACCTTACCCAGAATGCTTTTAACTTGTGCTGTATCTTTCATGGTGAAGTTCACTCTCCTTAGTCTACCATGAGAGTTTTTTGGAACCTGGCCCGTACGTTGCTCTATTGCTGCATCTCATTTCGCCCCTCAGTGCCGCCCTGTGTTCTAGCCACCCTAAACTGCTAGTTGAAGACTTTGCACCCCTAACCCTTTTTACTGTGTCTTGTTGCTAGAATCCCCTTCATCTTCTGCACACAAGGCTGACCATCTCATATGAAATATGAAATGGGGCTGAGACATCTCCATCTTTTGGCAAGTTAATGGAAAGAGTACAGGACTTACTTTATGATTAGGGCTTTACCCTGCATCATTTCACTTAATTCTTTCTTTAAAAAACATCCTTTTGAGGTTGTTTCTATCACTGTCTCCATTTTACAGATGGGGAAACAAAGCCAAGGATGGTTGAGTCATTTGTTCAGGGTCACAGAGATAGTTACTAGTAGAACTGAATCTCAAAACCAGACTTTTCTGATCTTAAAAACGGATTTTCTTACCACGGTTGTCTAAAGTGAGAAAAACTTTTCATATCAAAAGAGATTCAAGGAAAATGTTACAGGAATTTAGAGGAGGCAAAAATGTATTCCAGCTGTCAAGGTTTTGAAAACCAGATGTTATGTGAACTTCAGTTGCCTGAAAAATAAGAAGTTTGCGTGTAGACCTTTTGTGGGCTAGGACCAAGGAGGGAGAAAGAAGTGCTTCCTTCCCTAAGAGCTTAAGGAAGAGCAGCAAGTCTCCACAGGCGTTCTTGAAAATATTATGATCATTAACAAGACATTGTTGCTTAAACTAGCTTTGGAACTTTACCACTGCCTGAATTGTTTCCTTCAAATGCAAATTAGCATGTGCAGATTAAAGTTTCAGGCCAGCCTTAAGGACTGGCAGTGACCTAAGTGATTGGCAGTGGAAAGGTACATGGGAGGGTTCCGCATCCCTGTTCTCTACCTGAAATTCTAGTGGTGTCTGAGACTTACCCCTAGAGACTATTCCTTTGTATTATAAAGATTTAGTCTTCAGTAGCCCCTTCATGAAAATGTGGAGTCCAGTTAAGCACTCACATTCTAGCCAGAAGGTCAATGGTTTGAATCTACCTAGAGGGGAGCTCTGGTAGCATAGTGGCTAAGGCACTTGACTGCTAACCAGAAGGCTGGCGGTTCAAACCCACCAGCCACTCCTCGGAAGGAAGGTTGGGCAATCCTACTTCCGTAGTGATACTGCCTCGGAAACCCAAGGAGGGGTCGCTATGAGTCGGGGCCAACTCGACGGCAAATAACAACAACAACAACAGAGGTACCTGGGAAGACAGGCCTGGTGATCTGCTTCTGAGAGGTCACAGCCTTGAAAACCCTATGGAGCAGTTCTGCTCTGAACGCATGAGAGTATGAGATCAGTGACGGCTTCTCTTAGAAGAGCAGCTACCACTTACTAAAGAGAAGACTCCAGGAGACATGCCGAAAATCTAACTAAAATTCCCCTTATTCCTACTACGTAGTTAAACCTTGCTTGAGTCATGTTAAAAACGGTTTAGTTACCAGACATATTTGTCCTTAAAACAGATTACTAGAACTAAAATTTCAACTTTAAAAATAAAATAATAATCTAGCAGTGTCTTACAATGATTTATTATTAGGGTTTCCAAGGCTGTAATCTTTACAGAAGCAGACTGGCACATCTCTCACTGAGCAGCTGGTAGGTTCAAACCACCAACCTTTCAGTTAGCAGCTGAGTGTTTAATGACTGTGCTACTGGATGTCCTTTAAAAACGTTTACTTTCATGAAATAGGGAAAAATTCCTCTACAAGCAAAGATTAAAGATTGAATTGAATCAATTAAAGGTAGTTTAAGGCAAGCCAAACAAACCTTTGCTACCTCTCATATATTTCAGGCATGTTGGTCAACTGACTATAATATTTTAATTGACCTAATAAATCCACATACTGAAAAAATAACAATGTCAATTGATGTGGTAGATTCACTTAATAAATCCTTTTTGTGAAGTTTATATTGGTATTCTCGGTTGTAGAACTGAGTCACTTGATAAATTTTTAGAGTGCTTTGACATTCTAATTAAAAGAACAGATAATTTAAAAAGAAACAGAAAGGTGATTATACTGAGTTTCCTTGCTTCCAAAGCTGTTCATAAGAGTATTAACACATTCAGAACCCTGAGTGTTTTGTTGAGAAAAAATGCATTGCTCTTTCTGGAATTCTTTTTGTGGAACTTAAATAGTGTTGCAGAGAACTTACCATGCTATTTGGTCTAATATCTTCAACAAAAATAGTAATATTTTGGAAGACACAAGAAATCCCAATTGATAAGCCAGAAAAAAAAAAAAAAATTGATCCCTGTATCTTTACCCATCTGGTAGGATCCTTTGAAAATGCCTCTTGTGGGTTTTCATTTTTGAGATAAAGTAACTTTGATCAGGGCATGTGTACTTTACTAGTGTTTTCAGGATGTGTTTGAGGATATGTAAAACCTGTGACCCTATCCCCAGAAAAATATGTGTGTGCAAATATTTTGCATATAATTTCAGGGAATTCATCAGTCCCTGAAGCCTATTCAGGATTCCTGGCCTAGAGAAGTTAACTGTGTCCTTAAGTCACATTGTGTCTTTACTTCATACTTAGACTGCAGGTCTTATTATTGGCAATTAATATTAAGAAAAGAGAAAGGTGACTGGGATTAAATATTGTCTTTTAGGAATAGCCTTTTAGTTTTGAAAGTTTTCGAGCCTAAAGCTTCCAGATGTTATTGGTCTGAATTTTTACGTAAAGATTCCACTCAATGGTGTTGTGTTTGTCGGGGTTTAAAATGCAGGGTGGTTTGCTGTTCAGCAGCAATTTGGACACTTAAGCCACAGGAGACTTTTCGTTTAATGTAAATGTCTGGTGCTGCTTCTCACGTTTTGCATTTGTAAAAGAAAGATAAATTAACATCAAATACACACAATAAAAGTAAAATTACTTACCTGAAATGAATTACTAATTCTGTGCTTATTGTTTTTCTTAATTTCATTTTATTTGGAATTAATTTTCTCTAATATCTTTAATGAAAAATTATCAATATAGCTTGTTTTTACTATTCTTGCCCAGTAGATGGTACTGCCAGCCTTATTTTGAAACACTGTATTTTCAGACTTGATCATTAAATATTTTTTTTCTTTCGTTAAGCTTTCTTTTTTTCTAAGAAGAGAAGTTATTTTAGCCTAATTCCTTCCAATTAACTTTACCACCTTGTAGACTAACCTTTCTCGCTGTTACTAGTCATAGTACACACATGTTGCCTGGTAACTTGCAACTGGAAATGATGTGGTTGGGAAAAACATTTTTCCCTTTCTTTAAGTATTTCGACCCATTCATTTTAGAAAGTGAGTGCTTTTTAATTGTGGACTATGTGCAGAAAATTGTTTAAGATACTGGTTTCATTTGTGGAAAAAGTAATTATTGTTACTTTTACTTAATTTTTTTTTTTACTTGTAGTCTATGTGTAGGTTAGTAAAATAAATAATTCTGTTGGCAAGTAGATCATACTGATTATTTAGATTGGGAAATGGAGGGCTTTATTTAAATAATCTCTATTTCCATGCTCATGGTATATCTTTGTGAAAGATGTAAACACTTGAAGTTTTTTTCATTTTGAGTGTCTAGCTCTTTGTCAGCTGTTAAAATCAGTGGATCCCTAATGTCATTTTGTTTTTATGGAAAAACAAAGAATACAGAAAACTGTTTGAGGACTAGGTTTTTGCATACAGTGGCTAAGCCTTCAACATATACACATGATAGAACAAGGTTATTGCAGAAACATACTTTGGCAGGGAGTATTCAACATGTAGGACTGAAATAGCCACAAGATCAAAATGCGCTTACTTTTTTGGTGATAAAATTTGTCTGTAGTTAATAGATTTCTTTAAATCTCCCAGATATTTATCCAGTTTAGGTGACCTAGAGTTGAATATAATGGAACATTCTAAAAAGCAGGGAGAGAGACCGTGTGTGTGATGCTAGGGGGTGACATGGCTCATTCTTTGGCCTTCCAAGCCCACATCCTAGTATAAGGATATGAACCTACAGGCTGTTGTTGTTGTCAGGTGTCATTGAGTCAATTTCGACTTTTAGTGACAAAGTAGACTGCTCCTTTGGGTTTTCTATGGGGTCAGATCACAGATCTTTCTTCTGTGGAACTACTGCTGAGTGGGTTCGACCCTTCAACCTTTCTGTTATTTCTCAGATATTCTTTTTTTTTTTTTTTTCAGAATTAGATAATGACAGACAAGTTGTTTCCTGGAAAAATAGCGTTTCTCCTTTTACTAACCTTGATTATTAATTAAGCAAGAATATGAAATTTTAAAAAAGATTGTGTGCAAACAAATGAAGTGTGTTTGAAATTACAGACCGTGTTAAGTGGGCTGACAGTTCTACAGGCCACACAGAGTTGTCTTATCCTTACGTACTTTGTTTTGTTGCTGCTTTCCTGAATTTCCAAATGAGTAAAATATAAAGGTCTTCATACTGGTGGAAGGCATACCTAGATAGAGTTGTTGAAATTAACTTTTAAACATAATTTGGCTTTATGACTATCAGTGTCAGCCATTAAATGATTACTGTTCTGAACTCTTTTGTAAGTTTTGCTTCTTTCTACTTTGTTGACACTAGTTTCGAGTAAATGAGTTTGGAGCCCTGGAAGTGATTACAGATGAGAGTGAGATGGAAAATGTTAAAAAAGCAACTGCCACCACCACTTGGATGGTGCCAACTGCTCAAGAAGGTAAGAAAGGGCCATCTGTGTTTTAGTGCCATCATCTTTTTAATTTTTTTGTAAGTTTTAAAGTAAGAGTATCTAAAGTTTTTATAATAGGATGGAATGTTGAAAATCCTGGGTGAATTTCATGTCACATGTTCTTATGTAAAGTTCTATAATAATACTGACATGGAGCCAGCTTTTATCTTTTAAAGTAGCTATTAACTATCTTCTTTCCTAATGCCAGATCTGTAATAGCACAAGGTTAATTGAAAATGATCGAGTAAATCCATGTTGTAATAGTCTACCCAGGTGATTTAGCCTTTAAAAGTCTGCCACTTTTTTTCTCATCTACTCCGATGGTTGTAACTAACACCTATATGCTGATGAATCCTAAATCTGTATCTCCAGCCCCGACCTCTCCCCCGAGTTCCAGGCCCGTATTTCCACCTGCCTACTGGACATCTCCACCTGGATGTCCCACAGGTACCTCAAACTCCACATGTCTGAAATGCAGTTCATTTTCTATTTCTCTTTCCCCTCCCCTCAAACCTGCTTGTTCTTCTGTATCCCATATTTCCAGTTGATTGTAGCACCATCCACCCAGAGTACAAGCAAGAAATGTAGGAATTCATCCTGAATTTGTTCTTCCCCACCCCCATATTCTGTTACTTAATCCTCCTAGTCTTTGTTGCTTAAGTCTCTCTCAGATCTGGTCTCTTTCTGCCTATTATCACTGCCACTGTCTTAATGTAGACCCTTATCAACTTTCACATGAAGTATTACAGAAGTCTCTTAATTAATCACTGCTTCTGATTTCACCCCTTTTCAGTTTATCCTGCACACTGAAGTCACAGGGACTTAATGTTGATTGCTTATCTGATGCTTCAGCGATTTCGTACTGCCTCTCTAGCAAAACATACGAAGCTCTGGGTGACTTACGCCCTTCTCCTTTCTGTGTCTCCTCACTCTCTGTTCTGTTCTTTGTACACCATGTTCTGGCACTGCCAGCAGTGCTGAATTACACGTAATTCTCTCAACACATCATGTGGTTTCATGCTTCTTTGCCTTTGCTCATAATGTTTCTTCTGGCCCAAATGCCATTTCTCTCTTTGTTCAGTTGGTCAATTCCTATTTGGCCTTCAAATCCCTGTGGAGGCTTTATGTTAGAAAATCCTTCCCTGACCTCACTCCAGGCTGAATGAATCACTTCTTCCTCTGTACTACCTCTGGAACTGCTCATGCTTCTATTATTGCATGTATCACATTCTGTGATAAATATTGGTTTTCCTATCTGTCTTCTCTTCTGGACTGTGAGCTCTCTTGAGCAAAGTCTGTACTGTCATGATCAGTGTCTAGAGTAAATTGGTGCCTAATGAATGTTTGCTGAATGAATGATTAGCCTAATGATTCAGACAAAAGGAAATGTGAGTTCCTAAATGATTTGGATAATTATGATTCAAGAGATCTGTTACTAGGCATTAAAAGTAAATTAGAGAGGTATTGACTTAGCCAATTAAATAAAACAAAATTGCTCATCAAGAAGGTTATAAAAATGAAGCAACATAGATGACCCTTTTTAAATTTTGTCAAAAATAAACCCTTTAAGAAGAATTTTACGGTTTGAGCTTCTGAATTTAGTGATTAATGTAATTTTTCCCACTTTACCTTGAACTCCATAGAAAAATATTTAGACAAGCTTTCATTTATCTTTTCTGCAGAATCTATGTTTTTTGGCTTGTAAATGATTCAAGTGAATCCTTCTAAGCCTATCCCCTGCTCTTTGAAGTGCTATAGTCTAGCCATTCATTCATTCAACATACATTCTTTTATTGTATTGCTAACAAAATTACTAGAAGAAAAAAATTTCAACGTATTTTGGAAAGTCTTGTGCCATGGTTTTAATTTGGTGTTGGTCTTCTTTTCATATTCTAGTCTTTTCAGAGAAGACTGGGATGCCTTTCAGGTTGAAGGATCCAGTGAAAGTAGAAGGGCTTCAGTTCTGTGAGAACTGTTGTCAGTATGGCAACGTAGATGAGTGTCTTTCTGGAGGAAACTATTGCAGCCAGAATTGTGCTCGGCATCTCAAGGACAAGTAGGTTTTTGCCCCATTCCTTTTATAAAAAGGGTTTTAGAAGTTTTGTGTCTCCGATGCCTGTCACCCATTTGTTCCTTATTTTAGAGACATTCCCTTTATGTGCACGTGGATCCTGTACCTTTTACTGGACTTAAGTGACTTCTGTCATATCTCCTATTTCGTCTGACTTGTACTGCTCATGTTCTGCCTACATTACCACCTTTGCCTCTGTTTTCAGCCTTTGTTTATGTTAATTTAATGGCTTCCTGGCTAAGAGTATTTAGATTTTTCTGGGCTGCACGTTTTGACGGTACTGACCTTTATGGAGGTGCAGTTTGTTATATTCTGGGTATTTTAGGTAATTCAGCTAAAACTCTGTATTTGGAACAAAGCTTCACTGATGGGGAACCATCTGAATGAAAATGACCAGGGTGGATAGTGTAGTGAGTCTCATTATTGCTCCTTTCAGTGCAGATTGGGGATTATGAGACAGGTACATCAGCTTGACAGGCAGTGGCGTGACTGACAGTGCCATTTGGAGAATATCTGACAGAATTTAGTTCATCACCAAGGAGGAGTATTTCTTGCATAAAAGCGTATACTACAAATAACTGACTTGACATTTACGTTTTAGTGGTGTTTCCCATGTATTTTAATCAGCACAAGCTTGGGAACTCTCTTGCTTTTATTGACCAACAGATGATTTACAAAACTACTTTTGGGCTCCTTCAGTTGGACTTGTCATTCTTAGTAATTGCTAGATCCGTGCTTTCACATTGCCCTGAAGACTCACATATCTCCAAATAATCAATTTATGGCAGATGGGAAAGAAAAATAATTTGAAGCTTGTTAGAACCTGTTTCACATATATTACTGGTCCTCTTTTGAGAGTAATATAACATAGTCTCCACTTTCTCCTTTGGCAGCTGTCATACATAATGATATTGTTAAATATTACTTATGTATGATGTTCTAATGCCTATACATTTCTCCTTGTGGTTAAATATTTTTCCTTTGGAGGTTTTTTTTTTTTTTTTTTTTTTAATGTGTGCATTGATAATCAACATGTAGTTTTCTGATAGATATTGCTTCCTGTCACTATTTTGGGTTCATAAACACAACAGAGATCAGAAAGAAGAAAGGGACATAGGAGAAGACAATGAAGAAGAAGATCCTAAGTGTAGTCGGAAGAAAAAGCCAAAATTATCTTTGAAGGCTGACCCCAAGGAGGATGGCGAAGAGAGAGATGATGAAATGGTTAGTATCTCTTAGGTAACTACCAGTGAACACCAGGATTCTTGTTAAGTGGATAGTATCGTGGTCACGGCACTGGAAATGGATGCACTGGATCTGGATCCAGTGACTTGAGTTCAAGTTAGTTCTAGCCCTGTCTGTGTTATCCTTAGCACATCATGTAGCTTCTCTGTGATTCACTATCCACTTCTACGAAATGGAAGTAATAGTATCCCTTGGACTGAGAAAGGCAACAGGCAAATCTTTCATTTTGCACATGAATCTTAATTTCCTCTCGACCGCAAAATACTAATTCCTTCTTGATAAATTGTAGACAGAGCTCGTAAAACACTGGAAAGGGGTAGGAAATGGTGGGTAAATATCAGATATCAGGAGAAATAATTAAACGTGCAAATTAAAACAAGTATCTTACACCCAGGATATAAGCTAATGAAAAGAGAATTTTGAGGTGGTGAGGTATTTTTCCCTTTGTAGATCAGTGCTGAGTAACTCTTATTTGTTAGTTACTATTCTAGGAGCTGGGGATACAGGGGTAAGTAAGCCAGAAAGCAAGGGCAATGTCTCCTTCTGGTATATTGCATTCTTGTAAGGGAGCACTGGTAGCGCTGTGGTTAAGGCATAGGGCTGCTACACAAACGTCAACTGTAGGCACTCAGCTGCTCTGCGGGAGAAAGATGAAGTGGTCTGCTTCCATAAAGATTTATAGCCTTGGAAACCCTAGGGGGTCACTATGAGTCAGAAACACTCAGTGGCATTGAGTTTAGTTTGGATTGTATTCTTGTTGAGAGGACACAGAAGAAAAAACAAATAAAATAAAAAAAATCAGCTAGTGCTAAGTGCTATGCTGACAATTAAAGTGTTAGGATTGGCCTTAGAACTAAACTGGGTTGTAAAGGAAGGCTTCCCAAAGAAGGTGACATGAGCAATATGATCTGAATAATAAGAGCCAGCCGTTTAAAGTAGAGTGAGGAGCCCTCTAACCTAGGAATCATTAAAGTTTTTTATAAGACCATGTATTAGCATGCTCTGTTCAAGAAATTTAAGAGAGAAAATATTGTTGAGCATTGAGGTTAGAGGAATAATGGAGTAAGATGAGGTTCTGTAAGCCTTTAGAGTAAGGGATTTTCATTTTATTCTGTGATTGGAAGCCACTGGCAAGTTGAAGGCGAGGGAGTACTTTGAGGTTTTCAAACGATCACTGTAACTCTGGTATGTGGAAGCAAGAGTAAAATCAGAGAAAGCAGTTTGGGGTTTGTTGCAGTGGCCTAGGTAAGTGGTGAAGGTAGTGTGGGCTAGGAGATAGAAGTGAATGGATTTGGAATATACGTTGGAGGTAGAGTTACCAAGACTGGCACAATACAGGAAGTGTGAGAGAGGGAGAAGAATCAGGGATAATGCTTAGATATTGGCTTGAACAATTGACTGGATGAAGATACAGTTTATTAAGTGATAGGAGAGAGTCCTTCCGGCCATACTGAGTTTGAGATGCTTATTAGACATCTAAGTGAAGGTACCAACTAAGTTGGATTCACGAGTGTAGAGTTCAGATAACAGGTCAGAGTTGGAGATGGTGATCGGGGTCTTTGATGTAAAGATGATCTTTTAAACCTAGGGAGAATGGTGAATGGCTAGATAGAGAAGAGAAGGGGGCCAGGGATAAAGGAGACACCAGCAAAAGATATGGAGAAAGAGTGGTGAGTGAGGTGTGAGGAAAACCAGAGCAGAGCAGTCGTGGAACTAAGAGGAAGGAAAAGAGGAGGGAGAAGTATCTGTGCTAGTCCAGAGTGCGATTCTTGGAAACAGTTTCACTTTGATGACCTCAGGCCAAAACCAACACAGTTCTCAAATGACCTATATATTTTACTTTCCTTAAAAGTTATGAAGTGAAATTGAAGGCAAGTACAAAAAAAAAAAAAAAAAAAACCAGCTTTCTAACTTTTTATTGGTACCAATTTCAAGAATGTTTAAAGTCATAATTTTCCTTTCTTGTTGTAGGAGAACAAACAAGATGGGAGAATCCTGAGAGGTTCACAAAGAGCCCGAAGGAAAAGACGGGGTGATCCGGCTGTATTAAAGCAGGGTGAGTTGATGAAAGGGAAGTTTACTTGTAACTTTATGAAACGGAAAATAATTCACACAGGTGGAAGGTTTAGACTAACTGTAATGCAGACAATGGCCATTAAAGTATTTACTTTGGGATTAAATTAAATTTGGTCAATAAAGTTAGGATTTTGAAGAAGTAGATAAGGAGATAAAAAGAAATGAGAACTTTCAAGTCACTTTATGACAAGTGTGAGATCATCTTTTTTTAATTTCCATCGAGTAGACTTCTACTTCCTCACTTTTACTTATGTTCCACTTCCCAAAACTTAATATTTTTAATGTTTCCTGTCAAACAGGAACTTCCTGATGTTATACATTTTTTTTTCCTTTCATTGGTCCTCAGGCAACCCGTGGTTCTCATGCGGTTCTTGGACCCTTTCCTGTTCCCTCATACTTTACTGGATGAACTCACTGCCTTGTTCAGCAGTGGCCTTAGTTCATTTCCCTAGAGGCCCCAATGTTGTCCTTTCAGTTGCATCTCCTTGACTTGCTGCATCTGCAGGCCAGTCCTTCATGTTAGCTCACCACACCCTGCTCAGTCCCACTCTCACTCTGCACAGGCCGTCCTGTGTCTGCAAATCAGTGTCATGAATCTACGATTCCCCTTCACTCCTTGTATGAATCCTCGCTTGTTCACCCGCACATTAGTTTCCTAGAGCTGCCGTAATAAAGTACCACAAACTGGGTGGCTTTTACCAATGAAATTTATTGGCCCACAGTTCTGAACGTTAGCATTCCAAAATCAGAGTACTGGCCTTGTAAATTCCTTCTGAGGATAGATGCTTCTCTCCTAACTCCGAGTGATGACCCGTGAGCCGCAGCATTCCTTGACTGTAGATCACTTCAGATCTTTACCTCCATCTTACATGGCTGTCTTCCTTCTGTGTGCATCTTCATGTGTCTTCTCTTCTTTCATAAGGACACCACTCGGATTGGATTGGATTAGGACCCTCCCTACCCAGTATGACTCATGTTAACTGATAACATTTCCAGAGACCCTATTTCCAAAGTTATGTTCATAGATATGAGTTAGAACTTTAGCGTATCCTTTGAGGGGGCCACAGTTCAATCCATTAACAATCTGTTAATTGCTCAAAAAGAGTTGGAAATACTTCTGCCTCAGGCATGCAGCCTCACTTACGTCTTTTGGCAGATGACCTTCTATTTAATTCTCTGACATTAAAGGCAATAAATTCCTTACTTATCCTTTACTTTCTCTCAGAATGTATATTTCTTTATGCTTTGTGCCAGATGAAATTCTAGGACCCTGGTCCTTCTGGGACATTGTTCCTTCAGTCCTCCTTTTCTAATTTCTTAGGTTTTCAGATTTATTTTCTTTTTGTAAATTCTGTCTTTGTCTGCTAAATCTCATTGCAAAAATACCTTTTCCCAACATAGTTACCCTTCAAGCAATTGCATTCTTTCTTTCGTTCTCACCATTGTAAAATTAATCCAATAAAGTTGATTTTAACTACCTTCTTGGAAGGAAGATGGGGCAATCTACTTCCCTAGTGATAACCACCTCAGAAACCCAGGGGGGTGGGGTCCACTGTGAGTCGAAAGCGATTCCACAGCAGTGAGTGAGCTATGTCTTTATCACTAATGTATTCTTTTGCACCTCACTCTAGGACTCTAGCTGCATTGATTTGTTTTCCCCTCTTTAAGATTAACAGTCATTTCCTACAACTCAGTGCACTAGCCTTTTCTCAGGCCTTGTCCTCTTGCTCTTTTAGGAAAACAATTTGTGAGCGTCCTGCATATAGAAGCTTTCACTTCCTTAAAACTTCCATGTTACTTCTCTGTTGTGGTTTTCTGCTATGTCTTTTCCTTTCATGTGGAGTTCTTTTGCTTCTTTCTTCTCCCCTCATAACTGTGGATTACTTCTCAGCTCTCCTTTTTTAGGAAGCAGAGCCAGGAAAAGAGAGAGCAGTACTAGGCATGGAAGTAAGAGAAGAGCCAGGAAGAGCAGTAGTCAGGGAAGTGAAAGCTGACTAAGTAGACCTTTGATTTCTTAGATTTGGAAATATCATCTTAGTTTCTCTTTCCTTTCAGGTTTGCCTGCTAAAGGAAAGAAAGCCTGGTGCTGGGCATCCTACCTGGAGGAGGAAAAAGCTGTTGCCGTGCCAACAAAGCTGTTCAAAGAGGTATGGGCCCTTCTAGAAAGCACTATTTTGTGAGGGCAAAGGAGCTAGAATACTGATCTGAAATTAGTACTGTCATTTCCATTGTCTATTTAGGAAATGTTGCTTGGAATAATTTCTCAGACATACTGTTTTTTCATGGTGTATTTATGTGGAGAGGTCCCTGGGTGGCACAGATGGTTTGCCTTCAACAACTAACCTAAAAATTGGTGGTTTGAACTCACCCAGCAGTGCTCTGGAAGAAAGGCCTGGCCATCTGCTTACATAAAGAGTAGA
Organism: Orycteropus afer afer; assembly: GCF_000298275.1. Lineage (NCBI taxonomy): Eukaryota > Metazoa > Chordata > Mammalia > Tubulidentata > Orycteropodidae > Orycteropus > Orycteropus afer. The sequence continues at coordinate 1,598,222 of NW_006921769.1, forward strand.
GCCAACAAAAACCTACCTTGTAACACATAGGGTCCCCGTGAGTCGGAATCTAGTTGAAAGCAGTAGGTTTGGTTCTTCTGGTTTTATTTAGGTGGGGGGGCACTTCTAAGGGTAGTTAGCCTTAACCTATGCACATCTCTGCCCTAGTGCCACACACATGGGCGTACACTGATACATGCACCCTCTTTTTCTCAACATTTACTAGGATTTCCCTCATTAATTTTAACACGCATACTTCTACTATTGGAAAACTGGTGTAAAATCCTGTCAATAATATGGCTTTGAAAGGATGAAAATCAGTTATTAAGGCTTACGTTATTTTACAACAAAACAACTAAAGTTGGGTTGTTAACATTTTATTAATTATAAGTGATTTAAAAATCAGGTAAAAGTATAGCCATCGAATACAGTTCCAAAGGAGCACCTTCCCCTGGATTAAAATAGAGGTTGGCAGACTTTTTCTGTGAAAGTCCAAATAGTAAATATTCTAGACTTTGAGGGGCATCTGGTCTCTGTTGCCAGAGTGTAATTCTGCTGTACTGGCACAAAAGCGTCCATAGACGGTACTTAGCGGGCTGTGCAGGGCTGGGTTTCTGTAAAACTTGTTTGCAAAAGCAGGCAGTGGGCCTGCTTTGATCCCCGATTTAAATGATTAAAGTACATTTAATTATGGTATGTAATAAGTCTGTCATGTTGTTGCTGTTAGTTGCCTTTGAGTTGATTCAGTGTATGGAGACCCAGGTGTTGCAGAGGAAATCAGCTCCATAGGGTTTTCTTGGTTATAATCTTAACAAGAGCAGATTGGCAGGCCTTTGACTCCATGCATTTGAACCTTTAGGTGAGCAGTTGAGTGCACACCATTTGTGCCATCCATTTGAGACCTAAATCTTTCCCAGATGCCCATGTATATGTGTGTGTGTGTATGTGTATACGTATGTGTGTATATGTGTGTGTGTATATGGGTAGTAAGGAGTTTTTAAAAATGATAAATAAGAAATGGTAGGATGATTACATCTACATTAAGAATATTTCACTTAAATACAATATTGATTACATATGAATTTGTTCTATATAATTATTTTCTGTAACTTTTGTCCTTTATGGAATAGAATTTTTAACTTTAAAAAAAAAAAAAAAACATGTTTAGAGCTCATTAGTTGAATTAGTACTAAATTCATGTGATTGAAAATGTAAAGTTACTAGAAGAATATGAAGTGTGTCCCTAGGCATCACACTAGCCTCTCCGGACCAGCCACTGGTTCTAATTTCTTACACATCCTTCCTGGGAAATTGTACATACATGTAAGCAATAGATGTGCATAGCTCCTCCCCATCTCTTAAACTAAATTATGATATATGTTACCTACTGTTTTGACTTTGCTTTTTTATTGAACTTGATAACTTAGAGTTTATTCCATTTCCCTTCATTATTGCCTTTATTACTTTTTTAAGCTAGTGCATAGCATTCTCTTTCAGCCTGTTTCATAATAGTTTAAGCTTTTCTCTACTGACATACATAGTTGTTTTCAAATTTTTCACTACATAATGTGTTAGTGAATAATCTTATCACCTGTCACTTTGCACATGTGAGTATCTCAGTTGCATAATTTCCTAGAATTAGAATTGATGTATCAAAAAGAATTTTCATTTTTAAATTGCCAGAGGTTGCACCAGTTTACACCCTTCTAGTGATCCATGTGTGTGTCTTTTTCCCTACAGCCTTGCTAACACATGTGATCCCACTTTTTGTCTTTGTGTGTTATCCATCTTTTTGATCTTTACCAATCTCGTAGGTGAAGTATATCTTAGTTTAATTATGTTTTGTATGACTCTTACAGGTGAGATTGAGCATCTTTTGAAATATGTAAAAGCCATTTAAATTTTCTTCTCTGTGACTTGTTCATAACTTTTGTCCAGTTCCCTGTTGGATCATTCATTATTCCTTTTCTTGTAAATTTTTAGAAATTATTGATGTATTTGGTTAAATAGTCTTCGAGAATGATAATTAAAGACATTTTTAACTTAGGCCCACAAGGTAACATACTAAAACTGCTGTTACTGTATTTTTTAGTATCAGTCCTTTCCATATAACAAAAATGGGTTCAAGGTCGGCATGAAACTAGAAGGTGTGGACCCCGAGCATCAGTCTGTATACTGTGTTCTCACAGTGGCTGAGGTAAGTTTTGTCTTGTCTTTATTTTTTAAATTAAAAGGCATTAGGAGTTGTAATAATGAGAAAAGCTATGATTTGTTGAGTGCGAAAAGCTATAATTTGTTGAGTGCTTGCTTCATGCAAGATTTTATATACCTTGTCTCATTTAATCTTCATGAGAATCCTGTGTTTTTAACCTTTGTTTTATATATAAGGGAACTGAGGCTTTAAGAAATGAAGTGATGTGCACAGACCTGTGCAACTTGAAAGGTAGAACCAGAATTTGAACATAGGTCCATCTGACTCCATAGATAGAGCCAAACTGTGTGAGTTCCTTAACAGAAGACTTTAAACAAATACTTGGGCCTTTTTGTATGGAATTGGCTTTGTGAAATTTTTTAGGAAAAAATATCCAAGTCAGTCCAATATATTAATAAAGAGCACATTTTCCCCTGTGCTAGCCTCCTAAGCCAGAGAGATAGTCTTTTCTTTCCTCTTATTTTTATTCTTATTCATTCCTGTCTCCCTCGTTCCCTTCCTCCTTCCTTTATTCCTGAGAAAAGACTGGAGAATGTTGGAATTCTGAAGCAGCCATTGGAGAGTAGAGTAGTAGAAGGTTCAGAGAGAATAAATAATTGATAAAAAGAGGATGGAAGAAAATGGGATCCTGATGTATGAGGAGGCAGACACAAGCCTTAGCCAGAGGGAGGAGTCTTTTCTTCCATTGTAACAGGAGGGACGAGGAAAAGGATGGGTGCAAGAACGTTTGTCATTTACAAGGCAGACATTTGAGGGAGCTTCTTTGACATAGAAGATAAATATTGGCTGAGAGGGAAGATGTAGATAATAGGTTTAGAAACTGAAGGAGAGAGGAGAGGATTTGAAAAGGCTGAGAACAGGAGAAGAATGTTGTCTTAATTATCTAGTTCCAACAATTAACAGATAACCACAAGTAGGGGGCTTTAATAAACAGAAATTTATTTTCTCATAGTTTTTTTTTGTTGTTGTTATTTGCCGTCGAGTCGGCCCCGACTCATAGCGACCCCTCCTTGGGTTTCTGAGGCAGTATCACTACGGAAGTAGGATTGCCCAACCTTCTCATAGTTTGTTGTTGTTGTTGTTATTTGCCGTCGAGTCGGCCCCGACTCATAGTGACCCCTCCTTGGGTTTCCGAGGCAGTATCACTACGGAAGTAGGATTGCCCAACCTTCCTTCCGAGGAGTGGCTGGTGGGTTTGAACCGCCAGCCTTCTGGTTAGCAGTCAAGTGCCTTAGGCACTAGAAATCCAAATTCTGGGTACTACCTTTAATGGACTCGATGGCACATAACAACAACAACAACAACCACCTTTAACGGAAGGCTTTCTCTCTCTGCTGGCCCTGTTGGAAGGTCCTTGTCTCTTCTGAGTGTCTGCTCCTGGGTGATCTTTATGTGGCTTGGCAGCTTTCTTTCCTCATATCTGCTTCCTTAAACAGCTCCTTTTACATTTCATAAGAGATTGACTCAAGACATACCCTGCACTAATCCTGTCTCTGTAATATAACACAGACAACTCATTCCCAAATGGGAAACCATAGGCAAAGAGGTTAGGATTTACATTACATGTTTTTGGGAGAGACAGAGAAATCCATAACATCCCAGGCTGTGTTGTAATTGTTGTTAGGTGCCATTGAGTCAGCTTCGACTCATAGCTACCCTGCGTGCAACAGAATGAAACACCTGCACCATCCTTACAGTGCTTGCTATGCTTGAACCCATCGTTGCAGCCACTGTGTTGAGGGTCTTCCCTTTTTCACTGAACATCTACTTTATCAAACGTGACATCCTTCTCCAGGGACTAGTCCCTTTTGATAACATGACCAAAGTAGGTAAGATGAGGCCTGACTGTTCTCACTTCTAAGGAGTGTTCGAGGTGTCCTGCCTCCAGGACGGATTTGTTTGTTCTTCTAGCAGACATTGATACATTGAATATTCTTTGCCAACGCCATAGTTCACATGTATCAGTTTTTCTGTGATCTTCCTTATTCATTATCTACCTCTTATTGTTGTTATGTGCCTTCGAGTAGGACCCGACTCATAGCAAACCCTCCTTGGGTTTCCGAGCCAGTATGACTATGGAAGTAGATTGCCCCTTATTCCTTCCGAGGAGTGGCTGGTGGGTTTGAACCGCCAGCCTTCTGGTTAGCAGTCAAGTGCCTTAGGCACTACGTTACATGCTTTCAACCTTTGCCCATTTCTCAATTCCAAAATCACTTCCACAGTTTAGTTACCTTTTAGAGCAGTACCCAACTCTTCTGGTACCAAATATCTTAGGCTGGGTTCTCTAGAGTGCAAAACCAGTGAAGTGAATATATAATAAATATATGTATATACATACATATACATATGTACATACGTATACGTGTACATATTCATATGTATACATACATGTATATATGTAACAAAAGCCCATTGCCATCGACTCAATTCCGACCCTGTAGAACAGAGTAGAACTGCAGCATAAGGTCTCCAGGGCTGTAAATCTTTACAGAAGCAGATTGTCCCATCTTTCTTCCACAAAGCAGCTAGTGTGTTCAAACCACTGTCCTTTTGGTTCGCACCTGAGAGCTTTAACCACTGCACAACCAGAGCTATATATAGAGACAGAGACACAGAGAAAGTTAAGAAAATGACTCATGCATTTGTGGAGGCTGGCAAATCCCAAAGCTCGACATCAGGCTGTAGGCTTCTGACTCAAGTGGTTGCAGGGGCTGACAATCTTAAAATGGACAGATCTGGCAGCAGGCTGCTGGCTCACATTCCAGCAGCTGGAGGTCAGAAGATGACAAGTTGGATGGAGGATTGAGAAGAGGGCAAGCTTTGCCAGAGCACCAGAGCATCCATATATATTGGATGCATGCCACACCCCAAAATAAACTCCCTTTTTAACTCAGTAGCTGCTCATATCAGATCACAAAATGGAGGATGATTATATAATATCTGCCGAACCACTGAGAATCATGACCTAGCCAAGTTGACTAGTCAACTGTCATAGTCTACTCCTTGTCAGCGTAGTACCTATACACATCTCCTTAAACCATATATAATTTTTAAATAAAGACAATTATAAAATCATACCTAACATCTACAACTAACATGCATACAACCAAAAATGCACTAGCCCCGTTTATATCTTATGTTTTATAATAAGTAATAGAA
>NW_006921769.1:1603720-1607594 GCF_000298275.1 Orycteropus afer afer
GGAAACCCAAGGAGGGGTCGCTATGAGTCGGGGCCGACTCGACGGCACATAACAACAACAACAACAACATGTATATATTTGTATACATAGGCATATACACATACATGTATAACAAAACAAGGAAGAAATACTGAAAACATTTACAGGCCCTACAACTAGTCATGTGGTTGTAGGTGGTATTTAGAACTACCTTCTTCCACCCCCATTCCATATTCTCTTTACCCACAGCAAACACCTCAGTTGGTCATTGTACTTTGCCTGGTTGGGTTACTCAAACCTTAATTCCTAAGGAGTCTGGGCCATTAGTAGTCATGTCAAAATTGAGTTGCCATAATTTCCCATTGACTTTAATCATAGGGCTTGGTAGTACTAAGAGACATCCTAAGTGATCTCCTGTATTCCAGACATACTCTTCTCTGCCTCCATTATGTGCTTTCAGTCTGATCTCACGTTAGTAATCACATTGGTCACAAAAGCTAATACGGTAACTCCCTTTTTACTTAATTGATCCAGAGGCATGAGAAGCCCAAGTGGCCAGGTGGCATTCTTAACTTCCAGTTCAGCAGAATTAACTGTTGTGTCTCTTAATGGGAGCATTACTCCCTTTGGAACAAAGACCTCTAGACCTGCAGAACATAGGATTGTAGGAACCAGGGAGCAAAACTTTTGAGAGTAGTTCACTGAGATTAATAATGAGTGGTGCCATTCCCATATCCACCTCCTGGTTCCTAGATTCATGAATCCTGCCTGTGGGAGAAATAGCACCAAATATTGCACACTGGTTTAGAGCATATACAGTCTGCTGGAGAACATTGCTCTAATACTGCAAGGTATTGGCACCTAGCTAGCACTGTAATTGTGTTTTTAGAAGGTTATTCCATTGTCCTATCAAGCCAGCTGCTTCAGCTTTAATTCCATGAGCATGGACCCATTGCCACACTTCATCTGCTGTGAAGTGAGTTCCTTCATCTGAGGCAATGCTGTGTGGGATAGCATGACGACGGATAAGGTGTTCTGTAAGTCCACAGATGATAGTTTTGGTAGAAGCATTGCATGCAGGGAAAGCAAATCTGCATCCAGAGTGTGTCTGTTGTAGTAAGAACAAAACTACCCTTTCTATGATGGAAGTGATCCAGTGTAATCAACCTGCAACTGAGTTGTTGGCTGATTACTCTGAGGAATGGTGCCCTATCAGAAACTCAGAGTTGGTCTCTATTGCTGGCAGATTGGGCATTCAGCAGTGGCTGTAGCCAAGTTGGCCTTGGTGAGTGAAAGTTGAGTCAGTGTGTCTATGCATATTCTCTATCCCTGCAAACATGGCCATTTTATCCATGAACCTTTTGGGCAGTGATGGGAATGGCTGGAGAAACAGGCTGACTGGTATCCATAGAATGCATCATCCTATCCACTTGATAGTTAAAATCTTCCTCTGCCAAGGTCACGCTTTGGTGAACATTCACATAAGACACAAATATCTTCACTCTTTGGTCCATTCAGAGAGGTCTGTACACATGCTTCTTCCCCATACCTCCTTGTCACCAGTTTTCTAATGATGTTCCTTCCAAGTCCCTGCCAAACCATTGGCCACAGCCCATGAATCATTTTATGCAGTTGCACATCTAGCCATCTCTCCTTCTAAGCAAAATGAACAACATGGTGCAGTGCTCAACGTTCTGCCCAGTAGGAGGGAAATCCTACTCACCACTGTCCTTCAGGAAAATCCCAGAAAGGGGCTGCAGTGCTACCAGTGTCCTCTTCTGAGTGGTGCCTGCATATTGCACAGAGCCATCTATAAGCCAAGCGAGAATTTTCTCTTCTTCAGTCAGCTGATCGTAAGGGGACTCTTCATGAAGTCATAGTTGCAGACTGGGAGAAAGAAGGGTAATGTGACAGAAGTAGGGACCAAATTCTTTTGGCCCCCTTCCTCATGTAACTAACTTGTGTCTATGTCCTACTCAAGTTCAATTTCATATATACCATTTCCACATAATAATGCCGTGCTGCTGTGCATGTCTGACTTTATAACTCTGGATCAGACAACGTACAGTTCATGATGAGTAACTCAAGTTGCATAGTAACTTGGCCCATGTATAAGTGATTCAGTCTCTAGTAAGGCCCAGGAACAAGTGAAAAGCTGTTTCTCAAAAGCAGAGTAATTCTCTGCAGAAGCTACCAGAACTTTCCTCCAAAATTCTGAGGCTCTGTGATTCCCCAATAAGGGACTGTCAAAGACTCAAATAACATCTCTGTCTGCCCCTGATAATTCAGGAACCATTCAACCAGCCAGATCATATGACCCAAGTTGCAGAATGGCTTACACAGCATCCTGAACCTGTTGTAGGGTCTTCTCTTATTCTGGCCCCCACTCAAAAATAGTAGCTTTTCAAGGCACTTAATAAATAGGCCTAAGTTGTCATTTTTGTTGTTATGTGCCAGCAAGTCAGACCTGACTCATAGCAACCCTCCTTGGGTTTCTGTGGCAGTATCGCCACGGAAATAGATTGCCCAGCCTTCCTTCTGAGGAGTGGCTGGAACACCAGCCTTCTGGTTAGCAGTCAGATGCCTTAGGCACTGTGCTACCAGAGCTCCTATAGGCCTAAGTAGCATACCCAAATAAAGGATAATAATTGTCTCCAAAATCGAAAGAGGCCCACCAGACATTGTGCTTCCTTTTTAGTTATGGGAGGGGCCAATACAATAAATTGTCCTGTTCTCCTAGAAATTTTACTGAGATGGAAGGCCTCTGAGGTTTTGTCAGGTTAATTTCCCACCCTCTAGAACGTAAATGTCTTACCCGTAAGTCTAGAGTCATAGATACTTCTTCCTTACTATATCTAGTCAGTGTAATATCATCAATGTAATGGGCTGGTGTGACATCTTGAGGAAGGGAAAGGCCATTGTGGTCCCTGTGGACTAAAGTATGACATAGGGTTGGGGAGTTAATATACCCCTTCAGTAAGACAGTGAAGATTTATTGGTGGTTTTACCAGCTGAAGGCAAAAGGAGCTCTGGTGGTGTAGTGCCTCAGGCATTTGACTGCTAACTAGAAGGCTGGAGGTTCAAACCCACCAGCCACTCCTCAAAAGGAAGGTTGTGCAATCTACTTCTGTAGAGATACTGCCTTGGAAACCTAAGGAGGGGTCACTATAAGTCGACTTGACTTGGCAGCAGTGAGTTTCTTCAAAACTGGAATTGGAAAAAAAAACATCATTGGTTAGATCACTAGCTGCATATTAGGTACTCTAAAACCAAACCAAACCTACTGCCAGCAAGTAGTTCCCAGCTAATTGCAACCCCCGTTGGACTTCCAAGGTTGTAAATCTTTATGGAAGTAGATTGCCTTATCTTCCTTGTGCAGAGCAGCTGGTGGGTGTGAACTACTGATCTTCTGCTTAGCAGGTGAATGCCTTACTACTACGCCAGTAAAGTTCCTTATTTTAGGTACTAGGAGATGTATTCCTTTGCTCAAGCAGTAAAACCACATCTAGAACAGCAGCTACAGTTGGAGTCACCAGCTGGTTAAGTTTATGATAGTCTGCTGTCATTCTCCCAAGATCCATCTGTTTTTTTGAGCAGGCCAGATAGTCAAGTTGAATCAGGATGTGGTAGGAATCATAGTGCTTGCATCTTTCGAGTCCTTGATAGTGGCACTATCGCTGCAGTCCCTCTACTAATGTGATATCTCTTTTAGTTTATTGTTTTTCTAGATAGGGGCAGTTCTAATGGCTTCTACTTTGTTTTTCATACCATAATAGACCTTACTTAACACATTAGGGATCCAGTATGTGAGTTCTGCTGGTTGCTGAGAAAGTCTGTTCTAATTATGCATTGTAGAACTGAGGAAATCACTACAGAATTTTTTTTTTTTTTTTTT
>NW_006921769.1:1608676-1624287 GCF_000298275.1 Orycteropus afer afer
ATTGTTTGTCTTTTTGTTATTGAGGTGTTGGAGTGTTCTATAAATTCTAGAGATAAGTCCCTTGTCAGATATGTCATTACCAAATATTTTTTTCCCAATCGGAAATCACTACAGAATGTTTTGAGGGACCCACTAGACCCACTGTGAGAGAGACCTGAGCTGTAACTCCATTAATAACCTGACTTCCATATGCCCCTACTCTGAATGGTGCATCACAGTGACATCTTGGGTCTCCTGGAATTAGTGTCATTTTAGAGTCTTTGTCCAGTAGTCCCCAAAAAGTCTGATCATTTCCTTTTCCCCAGTGAACAGTCATTCTCATAAAAGGCATAAATCCCTTTGGGGAAGGCTGGGAGAAAGATTCATAGTATAAATTTTTGGCAGTGTACTGGAGTGCTTCTTCAAGGGGACTCAGCCTTCATTCAAGGGACTGTGGATCTGTGAACTGGCTCAAGGCTTGGAATTGATTCCGGGGCTGTGTCTCTCTAGTCTGGAGATTCAAGTTAGACTGCCATTCTCTTGACTTAGAAAACTTCTGCTTGTATCAAGTAAATATTTAGTGTATTTTCCATCTGTTTCACTCAAAGGACACCATGGTTAAATAGCCAACACCATAAGTCCATAGGAATCAGTCTGTTATTGCTTTGACTGCTGTCTGTTACCGTAACCATGCTCACCTTACCTTTGTCTGTTAAGTCCTGCTACTTGCCCCAACACCCCAGCATCCAATCAGCCCCATTGTAATCAGTCATCTTAATTCAGTTAGGGCAGTTCCCACTGTCAAATATAACTTACATAAAATAGCAATCACTGCAGACTTCAGGTATACTGGAGCTTCCTTCACAAATTTGTTCCTCACCATTGTGGTAAAAGGTGTGTCCTTTGGCACTCCATGGGTGAAGCTGTCGGTCTAACCTGACATAACCACTCTAACATGCCATTTGCCCTAAGCCTTTAGATACCTTCTTGTACAGTATACCACGGTAGCTTTGGCATTTCAACTTGATTTAGGTAGCCCACCGCTTAATCCATGCTTCAGTGAATCATCCAGATAAGCTATTAGATCCTTTTATAACCTCTTGAACTGAAACATTAAATGACAAGTCTTTGCTTAGAAGGGCCATATCAATAAATTCAGACTGATCCAACTTAATATGTTCCTTGTGCCATTGTACCACATCCTTAATAGTCATTCTCATACATGTTTCCCCAGGTTTCTGTTTGTATATATTAGAAAAATCAAGCAGTTATTTTGATGTGTAGCTGAAAGAACACATTGCTGTGCTGGCATTGAGGCTAGTGGGAGGAAGATTTAGAGGCTGAATCTTCCAAGACTCTGGGACAGACCTTTTCCTTCTTTGTTTCTTCCAAACGAGCTATTGATGGAGCGGAGAATCTGTTGGCCTCACTCCATGTCTGCACAAGCTTTGGTCTGGACAAATACATTGCCATGTGCTGAGTTTATAAAAGGACAGAGAACTGGCATTCAAACAGTGGCCAGCAGGGCATCCACTCAGGATCCTTGCTGGAGATGTCTGCAGTATACTGCTTTGGGTGATTCTCTGTCAACTTTCATTGATATGGCAGAATCTGATTTTAAAAAGAGAATGGGGAGAGGATGTGTCCATGTGGGAGAACTATTCTTTACCCCGTATCCATCCACGTACCCCTAATGTAGCTGAGGATGTTGCTGGCTAGAATATTGCAGCTCATTTCTTCCCATTGTAATAGCCTTTGCTTTTAGATTTTGCCGTTTGTTTAGGGGTTTTGTTGCTGTGAAGACAGACGTAATACTTCCTGTTCATGTTACTACGTTTTTATATACATACGTGAAGATTCAGTTTTATTTTCTTTAATTTGTCAATCTATTTTGTATTGCAGGTTTGTGGGTACCGCATAAAACTGCATTTTGATGGGCATTCTGATTGTTATGACTTCTGGGTAAATGCAGATGCTTTGGATATTCACCCAGTTGGGTGGTGTGAGAAAACTGGCCATAAACTTCATGCACCAAAAGGTGTTGTCATTTTTTTGTTACATTTTGAATTCAGTAAAAACTCATTTTCTTAAATGCCAATTTAGAATTTGTAAGAATTTATACTGAATAATAATTCAGATGGGTCCAAATTCATGCTTATTGTTCACAAAGAAAAAAAAAATTATAAAAGTAATATTTTAAAAGTATATAAAATATACACATAAAAGTATGTAAAATACAAACATTTTCATGGTGATTTTGACTACAGATAGCATTTAGCCATAGATTTGTTTTTATTTTACGTGTATCTCCTTGTAAAAACTGATTTTAAAAAATATTGCTTCTAATTTACACAATTAAGTTTATTTACTGATATTTTAAGTATATAGAAAATCCTGAAAAATTAATGCATTTAATTTATTGATCTTAAATTTAGGAGTTTGGAAAGGAGACTGTATCTCTAAAAATTTGTTTAGGTAGGGAATGAACAATTACTTTTTCTTATGATCCAGTTCTTATTGTTATAGTCTGCCAGTGATTTTTGCCTGTTTCATGTTTACACAGTCTCAAGAATAACAAATACCATCTTTTTCAGTCTTTCATTAATGTGTATAATAAAATCTTATTTCTTCATTTTTTATTAGTATGTATAGTATTGTCTTCTTGGTGTAGAAAATTTAAGTTACTAGTTTGGTAATTTTTGGCTTATGTCAGGGCTATTGTTTTCTGTATATATATATTTTTTTAATTGTAATTTGAGTGAAAGTTTACCTGGCAAATTCATTGTACACAGAGCAGTTCATACACATTTCGTTTCATGTCACTGATTGGAATCTCCATAATGGAACAGCTCTCTTCCCACTTCTTCCTTTTCCCTGTGTCCTTCTTTCCTGTGCATTCCTGCCTTCTGAACTGTGCCCCTGTACAAATACTACCCTTTTGATCTCCCATGTTTCATTGTTCTGAGGAGTATACCTACCTGTTGTAATGTTCACTTATATGCCTGTCTATTTTTTGGCTGGAAGTCATGGGAATGAGTTCAGTTCCAGACCTGAAGGGTGTAGTGGTCATAGTCTTTGGGGTTTCACCAGTCTCTTTCAGACCAATAAGCCTAGCCTTTTTAATGATTTTGAATTTTGTTCCACATTTTTCTCCCACTCTCTCCAGGATTTCCTATTTTGATCCCTTTTCGTGTGGTAGCAGGATACCATCTAGTTCTTCTGGTCTCAGAAATTTGCATGGTCCCTTAGACTGATTGTTTCCATGTGTCTGGTTTTCTTCATTGTTCTTTGCTTTGGACTAAGACCTATTAGGGCTATTGTTTTTTAATGAACTAGGTATTCCTTAGTTTCAATGAAAAATTAATGGAACAATGTTTCCAGAGGGCTGAAGAATTAAACAAAAACACATAAGAAAGATGAGGATGAAAAAAGGAATGCTGTGAACCTTTCTATAAATTGAATTCATCTGTGGTGAATTACTGAGTGTTTTTTCCATACTGCTTTCTGGACTTTAGTGGAAGAAGAAGAGAGCACATTTGCGGATAAAATGATGAAATTCCTTTGATAGGGAAATGTTTGCTTTAATGAGATTCTGAAAATTAGGCAAGGGCATTTACCTTATTGTAATTTGCCAAGGTGCTTTACTTCATAACCCTTATTTGCCATTTTTGCAGTGATCGGCAAAAAAAGGATTTTATCTGTCTTGGTATGGTTTTTTCCAGCTTCTCACTTGTTTGCACAAGCTAACCTTTCAAAACAGAACAATGAAGGAAAAATAAAGAATTAGACTGCTCTAGTTCACTAATTTCCCACTGTGAAAACTACTTTAAATGCTGTTGGGAATACCTTGTTAATAAAAACAAGTGTGCCCAGTTACATGTATTTGCTTCTTTTCCTCCTTTTCTTAATACTTATAGCATTCATTCAGAAATAAAAAAAATAATAGTTTATCAAAAATAAGCACAACCTGTGTATAAAATTCTCAAACCTAAATAATAAGTTAGACTTTGATTATTAAAAAAAAAAAAAAAAATCCCCTGGTGGTTTGATCTGGAGATGTGTATGTAGGAATTTAGCTAAAAGTGAGAGTGGAAAACAAAGTGTGAAATATTTTGATACTTCACTGACTCTCTTGCTGTGTACTTGTTCTAGGATATAAAGAAGAAGAATTTAATTGGCAGACCTATCTCAAAACATGCAAAGCTCAAGCTGCTCCCAAGTCGTTATTTGAAAACCAGAATATAGTAAGTACTCTCAAAATACTCTTCCTTTCAAAGGTGAATTACAAGGATAAATGATAACAACAAGCTATATAATACATTTTATTGCTTTATTATGTAGAATAGTCTTATCTTAATTATACTTTAAAATTTGTTTAAAATCTTCATGAATAAATATCTTTTTTTTCTTTCCTTAATGGTAGAAGGCAGCATAATACAAAACCTATGTCTAATTTATAATTAAAAAAAAAAAAAGCCAAACCAAACCCTCTGCCACCAAGTCAGTTCCAACTCATAGCGACCCCCATTGGGTTTCCAAGACAGTAAATCTTTACAGAATTAGATTGCCCAGTCTTGTTTCCACGGAGTGGCTGGTGGGGTTTAAATTGGCAGCCTTCTGGTTAGCAGTCAAATGCCTTAGGCACTGAGCCACCAGAGTGCCGTAATTTACAATAAGGTACAAATGAAGTTTTCTGGAATGTTTTGTTGTTATTGTCACTTTGAAAAGTTCTGTTCAAATACAATTTATACAGTGAGATGAACGTAGACCTGTTTAGATTTACATCCAGGGCATAGCTAGAGACTACGACTTACCTTCACTCCAGCTTGTAACTTTATTTTGCAGTATAACAGAAGCAAAATCTTAGATATATATGTAATTTCTGTTTCTTGGACTATATTCCTGCTTTCCATTACACTTTCCTCTGTTGACATCTCTGAGGGGACCCAGTAAGTTCACTTGTTCACCTGAGTTCTGATCTAATTGGAAAGAAGAAAGCAAGTTAATGAAAACCAAAATATCAGCTGTGTAACTCATAAGTGCTAAGTTAAAAGGCATGGCAGAAAAATTAGCTGCTTGGTTCTGAGCCCAAGAGTTGAAGAGATTTACTGCTCCTTTTCCTCTTTAGGTCCCACACTAGGCCCAGGGAGCTTATGATCGTGGCAGGCTTGCCCTTCTGAAGGGACAGGGTTCACCCTTAGAGTAGCAGAATAGAAATCACGTGCCTTTCAGGCCAGTACCTCAAAAATGTAGTTCCTCCTGCTACATTTATCAGTCAGGTAGAGTGAGTGAGAGGGTGGAGAGAGGCCAGTGCTATTTCACTAATGTTGCTCTCCAAATGGAAATAAGTATAAGGAGTGAGGACAAATACCCTTCATTGAGGAACGAGTTGTTGGGAGGACATATGTCAGCAGGTGAAACATTCTCTGATCAAATTGACCATAAACCAGCTTGAGTTAGAGAATGGAAGAAGAGTTTGTGTGTGCTGTGTGTGCATGTGCACATGTATGCTTTACCTTAGCGAACTAGTGGAGAAAATATGCCTGATTATTATTTTAAAATACGTTAATTGAGATAATAGATTAATTTCTGAAACACTAATATTACATTGTCAGTAGGTCTTCTTTGTCAAGATTCATCCCAGGGAGGAAGGTCACTTAGATGGAAATGCAGTGGTCTGCTGTTGCTGCTCCAAATTTCCTAATCCCTGTCTGATTCTCCAGTGATGACTTCAGTCAGGGATTTGATTACCTGCCTTGAACAGTCTTCTTAAATTCTATGCGTTGCTAGCATACAACTTAATCTTTGGCTGTGAATTTGGTATCCAGTATTCCTGCTTTTACATGCCTTTATCTCCAAAATCTTGTAAGACAGAGCTAGTCTGTCCTATAGTATGAGTTAGACCCAACTTGACGGCAGGGAGTTTGAGTTTTTCTGCCTCCACATACTCAAACGTTGATGAACAGAATTCTGATAAATAACTATGTCTAGTTAACATTCCGGTGTAGCGTTAGTGTCTGCTCCTTCAATTCAGATAGGACTTACTGTCACATCTCCAGATACATATGACCGTCTAGGATTATGCAATCATAACTATAATTATAGTTAACAAACAAGAGATAACATATATTTGCTTAAGGTGGTTAGAATAGTGCCTGTATGCCTCAGTGTGAACAGAAAGATTTTTTTTTTAGAAGGGTAGATGTGATTTATAATAATTATAAATAGATCATTAATTGATGTCTAGGTCCACTGCTCTGAAATAGGATATTTTTTCTCACAAAAAGTTGCAAGGAAAGTTTTATTTTACTGTATCTCAAACACTAACTCTTAATACCCTTTTATTGTGTTAGTTCTAAGTCCCACATGACTGATAATCTGAATTTCCTTAAATTGCAGACTGTACGGACTATTTTGTTTGAATGGCTGTATATATTAACAGCTAGGGTTTTCCATTTGTTTGTTTTGTTGCTGTTGTGAATAAGTAGTGTCTGTAATGTTGAGTAAAAGCTGAACTTCAATAAGTTGCAACCTTTCATAAGTGAAGATGATCTCCTTTCAGTAAAGCACTCTTTTGAGAGATCTTTTCAGAAGTGGGAATGAATTTGTACTACTGATTCATGTACATTTTTAATGTGATTAAGTGTGTATTTTATGTGAAATAATTTTCATTTCTAAGTCTGTAATCAAGGAAATGAGGGGGAAAAAGTGAATTGTACAGTGAATAAAACTTGCCTAACTTGTATTGTTTTCTAAGATACCAAAACACATGCTAAAATTAGTGATTTTAAACTCTTAGATTGAGGATGTTTTGGTTTTGAGCTCAGATAGTTAATTGGGTATAGTGGTAGGGCACTTTTATTTTTTTATTGTTTCTTGTTTGAAAGCCACCATGCTGTGAAATTGACACACAGTTTTTTAATTATATGAATATAGTGATGGATGTGGGCCTTTGAGTAGGAGGTGCAGGGAGGTGTAGGAGGTCTTGCTGTTAAGTACGTGCTTATTTCTAATTAAATCTGTATGTTTATGTAGACAGTGATCCCATCAGGCTTTCGAGTTGGAATGAAGCTTGAAGCTGTAGACAAAAAGAACCCTGCATTCATCTGTGTTGCTACAGTAACAGATATGGTGGACAATCGTTTCCTCGTGCATTTTGACAACTGGGATGAGAGCTATGACTATTGGTGAGACATTTTCCATTGGTATATACTTTCTTAATTTAATGTTCATAAAAGTAAACCAGGTGGTTGTTTTAAGAGTAGTAATAATGCAAAGCTTATGACAAAGCATAACAGTACTCTGCCTCTTCCTTTCCTGTTCCAGATTTTTAACTTTTCACCAGTTCCATATGGCATATATTTCTCTGTGTGTGTGTGTGTGTGTGTTGGAAATACACACAGAAAATTACATGCACACTAAACAAATTCTACATGTCCATTTCAGTGACATTGAGTACATTCTTTAGGTTGCACAACCATTCTCACTATTTTTTTCCAAATTATTCCACCACCACTAAGATAAACTCACTGCCCCCTAAGGTCCTCATCCAACCTTTCAGGTTACTGTGTCAAATTGATAACATGTAGATGATTCTTTAAAAAAGCACAATGCTCAAGGCAGACATTCTTTACAAAGATAAACTAAACTGTTACTTAATATAAAGATGGCTTCAGGGGATAGTTTTAAGATTTCAAGATTATCATAACAGAAGTTTGGGGGAGTCTCCAGCCTTAATTCAGAAATACTGAATTCCATGAGAATTTGAAATTCTGTTCCACATTTTGCCTCTGTTGTCCAGGATTCTTCTATAGAATTTTTTTTACCAAAACATTTAGTAGTGATAGCCTGGCACCATCCAGTTCTTCCGGTCCCATAATAAGGGAAGTGGTTGTTCACGGAAGCAGTTAGACACACATGCCAGTTCCTTCGCTGATTCCTGGCTTTCCTTCCTCTGCTGCTTCAGGCAAATGGAGACCAGTTGTTGGACCTTGGATGGCTGCTTGCAAGCCTTTAGAAACCCAGCTACTAAAGAAAGAATTTGGAGGTAGAACAGAAATACTAAAAACAGTATTTGGTCCATGTGGCATATATTTATAAATAACATCCTTCACTTCAACTTTACAGTTTGTGTCTTAATTGGCTTCCTTTTATAGAAGTGAGGTTTCATTCTTAAACATTCCACATTCCCAGCATACACTCATGTGCACGTGCATACTACACAGACACACACCCTCGTTTGGGATGTCTTGTATTATTTTCTAGGAAATTATTTTAAGCTTCCATTCATATTTTTATTCCCAGTAGCTATATAACTATTCATAATACACTTATACATATGTATGTTTGAGGGATATTATTTTTAATACTTTCAGTTTTTAGATATACTGCATAAAGTAGTAGGAGTGACATTTATAAAATTATATAATTATAAAATAATTATAATTATCCTACTTCCGTCACTGCTGTCGAGTCCGATCAGACTCATAGCGACCCCTCCTTGGGTTTCTGAGGCAGTATCACTACGGAAGTACATCGCCCAATCTTTCTTCCAAGGAATGGCTAGTGGGTTTGAACCGCCAGCCTTCTGACTGCCTTAGGCACTACACTACCATAATTAAAGCCCTCAGATTTAATTACTTGAAATAATGATTTTGCATAGTCCAGTGATCACTGTGATCAGTCTCCTGTTGAAAGACACTTCTGAAGTGTTTAGTTCTTTATAGAGAACATTTGGTGTGAGAAAATTTTAGAGAAAAGTAACATATCTTTAGAAAATGGGGATAATGTTTTAGCATCAAAGGAATCATAGTTCAAATTAATACTGTTAAGTTTCAGGGGAACTTGTGTCTTGATTTTAATTTTCAGTATGCATATATTTGGGCATTCAGTCCCACCATCAGTAATTTTGTTTGCTCGTTAAATTGGATTTATAAATTTACTTGCATTACTTTAGGAAGGAGAGAGATTGAAAGCCATTTGCTATTCATATTTTTAAATGCTTCATATTGTATGTTATATATGCTTTTATGGAATTTTAAAAGAATGTAGGCAAGGAGTTTCCTTACTACGTTGTACAGAGTCAAGTACTTTTTAACATTTTCATGTATTTCTTCTGAGCTTTGTTCTGTAAAGCAGAGTTTATCTTCATAGGATGTCTTTTTATTCAGTTTGCAAAAGGAATTAATTACCATTGAAATACGGACAATTTCAAACATAAGCAAAAGTAAAGAGAGTAATACAGTGACCCTTATACAGCCATCAGCACCAGCAAGTATCAGTTTATGGCCAGTTTTGTTTCCTCCATATTCCTACACCTGAAATCACAAGTCTAGCATTGTTTGGAAACAGATACCATAGTATTTTATCTGTGAATATTTCTGTATGTAACTTCTAAACATAAGAATTCCTTTCTGTTTTTCTTATTTTGATCTGGTTAAAATGTTATCATCATAATTAGACATTTACCGCAATTGTCTTATTTTTCTTTTTAGTTTGATGGCTTTAGGTTCAAGTAAGGTACACACATTGTGACACATGTTGTAAAGGCACACGACATGTTGATATGTCTTTCACACGTCTTTTGACTTCTACACTCCTGTCTATTGTTTGTCTTTGTTTCTTCTGTTCCTTCAGTTTTACTTGAGGAAGTCAAGTCATCTGTCCTGTATTGTTTCCACAGTCTGGACTGTGACTGTTTATGTGTGGCATTGTTTACTGTGTTCTTCTGTGCCTTCTATTGCCTGAATGGTGGTTTTGTTTCATTTAAAATGATCTGTCCCTAACTTGAGTGGATGAATGGATGAGAATGCTTTAAATTTAGGAAACCTTAAAACTGTAATAATCAAACATGTTTCTGTTCTCCTGTGTGTAGTATTTTATGATGGTGACCATTGTATTGTACCAAAACAATGATTAGGATCCAGTCTTTCCATTAATAAATGATAAAACTCAAAACCATTAACTCACTGTCGTCGAGTCGATTTGACTCATAGTGACCCCTCCTTGGGTTTCCAAGGCAGCATCACTACGGAAGTAGATTGCCCAATCTTCCTTCCGAGTAGTGGCTAGTGGGTTTGAACCACCAGCCTTCTGGTTAGCAGTCAAATGCCTTAGGCACTGTGCTACCAGAGCTCCCTTAATAAATTATACTAAAGCAGTTATTAGAATTTTTTAAGATGAGAGACCTTTGCTTTTATAGTTCTGAATCATTTGTGGAGGATGGTTTTTCTTAGCCTGATTTAGATAGTGCATAATGTTATTTTAAATTATTTTTGTGGTCTTATGGCTGTTAGTGTTTCAAAAGAATAAGTTGTTTCTTTGACTATATATTCTGGGGGGGGGGGGAGTAATGGGGATGGGGTGAAGTTAACAGAGGCTTCCTCCAAAACTCCAAAACCAAACTTACTGCCATCAAGTTGGATCTGACTCATAGCAATCCCTCCTTGGGTTTCGGAGGCAGTATCTCTATGGAAGCAGATTGCCCAACTTTCCTTCTGAGGAATGGTTTATGGGTTTGAACTACCAGCCTTCTGGTTAGCAGTCAAATGCCTTAAGCACTATGCCAGCAGAGCTCCTACAGAGGCTTCCTATGCATATCCAAATGCCTCATGCAATTGGTTTGCTCGGTTAAAAGGATTAGGATTATAGTCTCATGTTAGTCAGTTTTCATAACCTAGGCTGAGACCAGAAGAACTAGATGGTGCCCAGCTACCACTAGTGATCCTGCTCTGACCAGCAACATAATAGAAAGACCAGGATATAATGGGAAAAAAATGTAGAACAAATTAAAATTCCGAAAAGAAGAGGCAGACTTACTGGATTTATAGAGACTGGAGGAATTACAAGACTATCTCCCTAGCATATCCTTTGAACTTGGCTCTGAAGCCACTCCTGGAGACTACTTTTGAGCCAAATAATAGACTGATTTATAAACAGTATCGTCCCTGAGTAATGTGCTGCTTTAAACAATCAACTGTTTGATGCCAAATGGTCAACATTTACCCAGAAGCAAGGATGAGAAGGCAAGGAGGGCAAAGGAAGCCAGATCAATGGAAACAGAACAAACAGATGGAAATAATGGGAATGCTGACATGACACATTGTGAAAATTGTAACCAATGTCAGAACGATTTGTATAAAAATTTTTAAATGGGAACCTAATATGCTTTCACCTAAAACAAAATAAATATTAAAAATAATCATAATAATGGGAAAATCTAGGTAAGTTTGCTGTGTCCCTTTCACTTGGATGCCAGATTCCTAGGGAAGAGGATTCTAGGTTCTTTTTTAGGAGGAGTGATGCACAGCATTTCCTTCAAAGAATGCATAATACGTGAACTGCTGTGTGGAAAGTGAATTTGCTCTGTAAACTTTCACCCAAATCACAATTTAAAAAAAAAAAGAAGAATGTACAATATTCATTAAAGGCATTCCACAGTGTTTTTCCCAGTGAGATAAAGAGAAGTAAAATGTAGCTTTTGAGAAACAACAAATAGGAGGTTTGCTGACCCATAAAAACTCAAGGCCAGCTTGAATCTGGGTGAAAGAGAACCTTGGTGGTGGTGTTAGGTGCCGTCAAGAAGGCTCCAACTCACAGAGGCCCTGTGTACAACAGACCAAAACACTGCCCAGTCCTGTGCCATCCTCTCAGTCTTTGCAGTGCTTGAGCCCATCATTGTAGACACTGTGTCAGTCCGTCTCGTTAAGAGTCTTCCCCTTCTCTGCTGACCATCTGCCAAGCATGATATCCTTCTCCAGGGAATGGTCACTTCTGACAACATGACCAAAGTAGGTAAGATGACGTCTGGCCATTCTTGCTTCCAAGGAGCATTCCAGCTGTATTTCTTCCAGGACGGATTTGTTCATTTTTCTGGCAGTCCATGATATTTTCAGGATTCTTCACCAGTACTGCAATTCAAACGTGTCAACTCTTCTTGGGTCTTCCTTATTCATTATTCAGCTTTCACATGCATATGAGGAGGTTGAAAATACCATGGCTTGGGTCAGGCACATCTTAGTCTTCAAAGTGACATCTCTGCTTCCTAACACTTTAAAGACGTCTTTTGCAGCAGATTTCTTGACTGCGCTTCCATGAGTATTGATTGTGGATCCAAGTGAAATGAAATCCCTGACAACTTCAGTCTTTTTTCCATTTATTGTTAGGCTGCTTATTGGTCCAGTTGTGAAGAGTTTTGTTTTCTTTATGTTAAGGTGTAATCCAAACTACAGACTGTAGTTTTAATCTTCGTCAGTAAGGGCTTCAAGTCCTCTTTTCCTTTCAGCGAGCAAGGTTGTGTCATCTGCATATCACTGGTTGTTAATGGTTCTTCTTCCAGTCCTCATGCTGCATTCTTCTTATAGTCCAGGTTCTCAGATTACTTGCTCAGCATACAGATTGAATAAGTATGGCAAAAGGATACAGCCCTGATGCACACCCTTCCTGATTTTAAACCATGCCGTATCCCTGTGTTCTGTTCAAATGACAGCCTATTAGTCTATGTACAGGTTCCTCATGAGCAATCAAGTGTTCTGGAATTCTCATTCTTCACAATGTCATCCACAATTTGTTACGATCCACACAGTCAATTGCTAAGCCTAGTCAATAAAACAAAGTTAGACATCTTTCTGATATTCTTTGCTTTCAGCTAAGATCCATCTGACATAAGCAGTGATATCCCTTTTTCCACATCCTCTTCTTAATCCAGTTTGTGTTTCTGGAAATTCCCTGTCAATGCACTGCTGCAACCATTTTTGAATGATCTTCAGCAAGATTTTACTTGCATGTGATACTAATGGTTTGGTTCAAAAATTTCCACATTCTGTTGGATCACCTTCCTTTGGAATGGGCACAAATATTGATCCCTTCCAGTTAGTAGACCCAAAATCCTTGGCGTAGACAAGTGAGTGCCTCTAGCGGGCATCCATTTGTTGAAACACTCCAGTGGCTATTCTGTTAATTGATGGACCCTTGTTTTTCTCCAGTTCCTTCAGTGCAGCTTTAATTTCTTCCTTCAGCACCATTGGTTCTTGATCATTTGCTACCTCCTGAAACAGTTGGACATAGACCAGTTCTTTTTGATACAGTGACTCTGTGTATTCCTTCCATCTTTTTTTGATGCTTCCTGCATCAGTCAGTATTTTGTCTGTAGAATCCTTCATTATTGCAACTCAAGGCTTAAATATTTTCTTCTAATTCTTTAAGCTTGAGAAATGCTAAGCATGTTCTCTTCCCTTTTGATTTTCTAATTCCAAGCCTTTATACATTTCATTGTAATACTTTGCTTTCTCTTCTTGAGACATCCTTTGAAATCTTCTAGTTATTTTATTTCAGCATTTCTTCTATTTGCTTTAGTTACTCTATGTTCAAGAGCAAGTTTCAGAGTCTCTTCTGACCCCGTTTTGGTTTCTTCTTCCTTTCTTGTCCTTTTAATGACCATTTGCTTTGTTCGTAGATGATATTCTTGATGTCATCCCACAACTTGTCTGGTCTTTAGTCATTGGTGTTCAGTGTGTCAAATTTCTTCAGATAGGCTCTGAATTCTAAGAGAACCTTAACATACTAAAAATCACACCCTTGGGTAGAGGTTTAACATTATAATGAGAGATGCTAAGAATCGCCATCTATATATTCCTTACGATACATGCTTACTTTGTAATCATATAAAATTGTAAGTATAGCATGATTCTCATGTAATCCGCACCCTATAAAAGAAATTTGGGAAGAGGCAGAAACAATCTCAGGGTATTACCCTCTCTCTCTCAGCCATGCACAAATTCAATAAATGCCATGTCTTTTGCTCTTCACCTTGTTGTGTCCTAATTGGCTTAAATCACTCTGGGCAGTGGACCCAGCATTTGGTGGGTATCAGGAACAAAAATTTGGTATTTTTTTAGCTCTGATTTTATACCCTTATTAGTATCAAGTGTAATTATTTGTCGGGTGGAATGTGCTCGGAGGATTTATTTATACTTCCAGCTATTAAAATGAAGTCATATATTTTGTCAGTTGTCAGGAACACAGCACATTCTCTCCCTCAACTTGTAATTAAGGCACTTTGAAAATTCCTAAGTCCCCTGAAATTTCTCTAGTGTTGTTAAACAGTTTATTCTTTGATCTTTGAATTCTGAAATTATTTTTACCTATAAAAAATGACTTAGGTATGTAATTGAGGTTAGAAATTGAATTGCTTTTCTCAATTTAATATACTTGGGAAATGGCATTTTTTTCCTGTCAACGTGGATAATTATTTTTTTATATCTTTTTATATCAGCTGTAATTTGAAAACAAATACATGTCTTTGTACATTTGTGATACTGCATATTTAGTTGAAATAAAAATTACTTCTTTCCAAAGAGGAACATTATGAAAATATTGTGTAGGATTGAAGAAGTAGTTTTTTCATGAAAAGAAAATAGAAAATATTGGCATTTTAGAAAAAAACAGTCTTACCTCTTGGTTTCCTTAGTGATTTTGTTACTGGTAGTTGGTAACTGTGTTTAATTCTATTCCTTTGATGGTCATAAGGAATCTGTGGGTGGTACAGAGGGTTAAGTTCTTGAATACCAGCTGAGAGGTTAGTGGTGGGAACCAACGCAGAGGGGCCTCAGAGGACAGGCTGGCAATCTGCTTCCGGAAGGTCACAGCCTTGACAACCCTGTGGAGCAGTTCTTCTCTGCACACGTGGCCTCACCACGAGTTGGAATCCGCTTGAGGGCAACTGACAGCAACAGGAGTAGAAATAGTCGTAAATATCACAAGCTATTGCAACTCCAAAGGACCTCAGAGATCCTTTTTTAGATCCTCATTTTTTAGTAGAAAGCCTAGGCAAATGAAGTTGCAGTTTTAGCCGTACTTGATTCTCTTTGTGACTCTAGTGAGGCAGGGTAAAGATCAGCAACAAACAGGTATTTGAGAGAGAAAAATTAAGTTGGTGAGTTAGGGAAAACATGGGGCTGGAGCCTTTTCCTCATTACTTCTAAATGTACTGCAAACAACCCTTTGTGTTTTTTGTTTTGGTTTTGTTTTTAAAGAAATGAGTCTCATTTATAAATTTAGGATAATAATAATTTTATACATCTCCCTTAAAATAAGATTAAAAATTTGCAACATATCATCAACTTTTTAGAGCAGTGACTAAGTTATCAGGCTTGTCATCGTTCTCTTAATGTGGGAAGCACACTTGGTGGTGATGGGAAGATAGGGATTTCTATACAGAGGTGAGCAAGACACACTTATCTCTGTACTTCACCTCCGAGAGGATCTTGGACTAGGAAGAAACACAAACATCAGTGTGTTGGCTGAGGGTAGTTGGTGGTTAGTGCTTAATTATCAGCCAACCACTTGTATATAGTGCCACACAAGTGGGAAAAACTGATTCACTAGAGGGCATTCAGGGAAGGCTTTTTAGAAAAAATGGGATTTGAGCTGGACCATGAGGGACACTAGGAATTGGTACATAGATGTTGATCTGAAATATCCCTGGGTAAAAATGTAGGGTGTGTTTGGAGAATGGCAACCAATCTGTTGAACAGATTGCTGGTCTAAGCTTTAGTTGCCTCATTCCTAAGATGGGCTCAATGATAATACCTATCTCATAGAGTGTTGTGAGAATTAAAATAAGAAAGTGTTAG
>NW_006921769.1:1624407-1626840 GCF_000298275.1 Orycteropus afer afer
CCTTTTGAGGAGTGGCTGGTGGGTTTGAACTGCCAGCCTTCTGGTTAGCAGTCAAGTGCCTTAGGCACTATGCTACCAGAGCTCCTTTGCAAAGAATAGCAAAATAAGAGAGGTGGAGGTAAGAAATGTCATGAAGAGAAAGGGAAACAAGATTTTAATTGATTTAATTGATTTTAATTGATTTCTGAGGGGGAGTCATCATCTAGGGAGTGTTTCCTGAACTTAGACATTTCAAACGTGGTTGTTAACTAAAGGAAAGAGACCACTGGGGAGGGGACAACTGAGATTATGGGTAAATGGTGGCACTTGGTCACTCAAGAGGCTCTAACCTTGGGAAGGATTAAATTAAGTATTTTGGTTGGCTTGGAGAAAAGGAGGAAATGAAAGGAAAATTTGACACCAGCGTAATGAGGTGGCATCACCTTAATCTTCTCTAAGTATATAGTGTGTTAGTAAAAATTAGGTTTTGGGCTTGAAGCAAATTAATAAGATTTAAAACCACTAATGTAGGTAATCTCGGAAGGAAGGTTGGGCAATCCTACTTCCGTAGTGATACTGCCTCGGAAACCCAAGGAGGGGTCGCTATGAGTCGGGGTCGACTGGACGGCACATAACAACAACAACAACAACAATGTAGGTAATGGGATTGGAAATTAATTTTGGGGTGAAAAGCAGAACTCAGCCTGATGGGGTTTAAGGTTCAGTAGTAAATGCAGAGTAATGGAGGCGCTGATGAGTTAGCATATAGTGGGGAGCCGGGAAAATAGGATACTGAGAAATACCTCAGCAGAGTCCTTGTGCTCTGGAGTTAAGGAGTGGGAACACCAGATATCCTGTATTTCTTCAAAGACTCTGAACCACTATTGCTTGAAATGAAGAGATTTTGATGCCTTCCTTTTGCTGTTGTTTTCCATTTTCAGTTGCCATTGAGTTGACTCAGACTCATGGCGACTGTGTGAATGTCCATAGTAGATTGCCAGATCTTTCTCCGAAGGTGCCTATGGGTGCACTCAGATCATCACCTGAGTTAATGGTTGCACCACCCAGGGACAGTTGTTAAGTAAGCTAGAAATACTCTTCCTTGAGCCTCTGCCTAGATCTGCAGAGCCTAGCATCTGTACATTCGTTTCATTTAGCTTTCCCTATGACCGATGAAACCAAGATCTCTTCCTTTTCAACCTGAGGGCTTGGTAAAATCACTTAACCTCTTTGTAGTTCATAAAACAAGGATCTTAATGTTTGCTTACTTTATCCTTATAAGCATATGTTTTTTATGCATCATTTCTTTGGTTTCTTACCCTTTAAAAAGTCTACCAGTGTAGGTCTGATTTTGTTTTAGCAGCCTTCTTGAATAATTCACGATTAATTGTGAAGTCTAGACAAAAACCTGTGGACTTCTTTCCTGACACACGTTAAGAACCCCAGAGAAAGAAACAGAGGTACCGTGGTCTGTTAGCCAGATTTTTCACTATTAGTTACTTCATTATACATGTTTTTGGAGTGACATTTCTACTTTTGGACACTAGATGGGACTAAGAGATGACTTGTTTTACAATAGTAGCAGAATTTCACAGCATTCCAACTTTTGAATTAAGTGTTGTTTGCCTATTGAGAACAATTTCCTCCTACTTTTATCTATTTAGATGACTTCATTGCAATTAAATGGTAACTTTGATCAGTATTTATATTGGCCAATATTTATGTTGTATTAATAATATTTATATATTATTAAAACCTTATTTAAGATTCAAGTAGTACAGGAATGATTGGCCATGATATGCCAAGGTGTTTTCTTTAATGACTGTTTATAGACCCCACCAATAAAATCAAAAGAGCTCATAATATCTAATGTCCTTACTTAAGTAACCACAGTGAGTCTGGCAGATAATTTAAAAACTATACAAATCTGTAGTATTATTAGATTAGGAAGGAAACTATTAAAACAAGTACGCTATTTGTTATTTTTTTTTTTTCACTTTTTAATGAAGGCATGTAATAAACACCTTTCCTTAAAATACAGGGAATCCATAGCCAAAATGACTGTCTAGAGATTTGTATCACTTAAAATAGAACACCTTAGCCTCGTTTACACAATTTATAACAGAATGTGTCTTAAGGAATTGTACATTGAAATATCTTTATGAAAATACGTATTACTGGAAATGTACTGATTGCTCTTTGAGGTTAGCATTGACCTAGCAGTGCTTCTTTTTCTTTCACATTTGTAAAACAATGGTGCACACACATGCATCCCTAGTATACAGATTATGAAAAAAAATAACATGGGGACAGTGGGGAGGAGATAACTAGTAAATAAAGGAATAAAAGAAACAGCTTTACAGTATGGCGATTCCTTCAAAAGTTGGAAATACAAATACCATTTGACCCAGCCATCCCATTACTAGGTATATACCCTAAAGAAGTGAGAGCCAT
>NW_006921769.1:1627530-1632837 GCF_000298275.1 Orycteropus afer afer
GGTCAATGACATGAGACAAAGTATATGTGAACTGCTGTATGAAAAATGAATTTACTCTGTAAATCTTCACCCAAATCCTAATAAAAAAAAAAAAAGAAACAGCTTTAGCTAAAAGTTAAAGATATTTTCTACTGAAATAAGTTAGGAGAAAAATCATAGTTAAATTGAAGTTACATCAACTCACCATGTGTTACTGCCCAGAGCTATTTAAAGGAAAGATGGTTTGGAAATTGGTGACTGTATGCTAATCTCGTTCACTTATTTCTTACAAAGTCCTGTGTTTTTCACTTCTCATCAGATTTCTTTATTCACCAGAAACTCCAACCACTGTCACCTTGGTGGCTTTCTGCTTTATGGCTTCCCTTCAGGGCTCTGTTGAGATTCCCTGATCTCTCAGCATAGACTCCACAGAACTGCCTAATAGGGCAAGATATTTGTCAGACTCTGTTCTGTAAAACTGTCTTCCACATGTTGTTAATAGATTGTCCCCAAAAACTGTTTTATAATCAAGTGTCTTCAGGAAATACCACAATAAACAATTGGAAACAAGTTTGTTTACATTGTAATTTCAGAATCTGTAATATGCTAATCATGGGTACTATGAATCTCTAAAAGGACGATGGCAGATGTTGTGTTATTCTGAAATTTTTTTACTCTGTTTTTTTGTTGTTGTCTGGTTGTTTTTTACTTAAGAATGCCTGTCATGCTAGGGCACACAGATTGGGAAATGTTCTAAATTAACTTTTTATTTTTTAATATTTTAATTGCTTTCTATAACTCTAAGTACCTATATATTTTATAATATGATGATGTTTCACTTACTTATATTGTGTTTGCCTGGCAAAATCCCAACCCTGGTTGAATCCAACTTTCTATCTCTTTCACTCCTATACCTGAGCAGTTGAATGCAGCAGGAGAAGATGTACAACATGGTAGCCTGATCCGATTGACATTTGTAACTGCTAACCTCAAGTGGTCCCTCAGTCCTGTCCCACAGTCCTACTACAACTCCCTTGTCTGTTCTTTCAGACCATTAAGTTCCATACTCCTTTTTTTTTTTTTCCCCCTCTCTCAAACATCTCGCACTTCTTCACTGTCCTCCCTCTTATCTGATGACCTTGCTAATTTATTTCATTGAAAAGGGGGCTGGGCAGGTAGAAGAGACTTCCAGACTTCCGCATGCTCACACTCACACATCTGCCCACCTTCCTGATCTGTAACATAGACTGTACCTTCTTCTCCCACATAACCAGCTCCCATTCCCTCTCACCGGTTCACTTCTCCTTGTTGTACGTCGTCAGGCCATCCTTCTCTGTTCAATCCTACCAGCACACGAACATGAGAAAAGATTTTTTTTTTTTTAATTTGTTTTGGTACTTCTTATATCCCCTAGTCCTAGAATAGTGCCCTGAATATGGTAATTGCTCAGCATATAATTCTTGAATAAACGAGGTTCTGTTGTCCATATTTTTTCACCTTTATTATTTTGAACGAATTTTAAGCTTAAAATTTGCAAAATAATAGAAAGAATTTTTTTGTTTATCTCCCTCCCAGCCTCTTGTGAGTATTCCTCAACTTTTAAAAAAAAGGAAATAAAACTTCTTTTTTAGTGTCCTGTTTCTCTTCTTCATTCTATTACCCAACCCAAAAAAACACACCCATTGCCATCAAGCTGATTCTGACTCATGGTAACTGCACATGTGACAAAGTAGAGCTGCCCCATAGGGTTTTCTTGGCTGTAAACTTCACCAAAGCAGATTGAATGAATAAGTGAAGGAGACACGTTGTTTAGATGACTAGTACAGAGAACAATTTTGGTTAGGAACCAGATGTACCAGATATGCGTGCTGCTAAAGAGGCTCTGGAAAAACACATGCTTGACTGAAGGACCCACAACAGGGGTGGGGAGAACAAAGGAAGGGAATCCCTCCTCTTAATACCCAGTTTCTGCTGTTCTTACTGAGGGAGAGAGAGACTGTTTGTGAGTATGACTGAGCTTCCTGCCTTTGCACATTTACACTTTGTTGTTGGTGTTGTTACGTGAGGAATGCTGAAATCCTTTTAGCTTGTCTGTGTGCCCATGGTCTAAGTTTATTTTTCCAGGAATTTTTATGCATGGAAATTCTGAATTTTAATAATGTTATCTTCAAATGTTTTCTATATTTTAGGTTTAAGAATATAAAAAAAGTTTTAGAATATAAAAAAATTTTGTAGGAGAAAGAAAACTTTGCTTGATGTCAACTTCATGTGGTATTTTCCTAATAACGATCTTCTAGGCAATAATATATTGGAAAAAATGAAAGAGTCTTTGGTTTAGCAATAATTTAGCATTTTAAAAAAAAATTGATTATAATAAAGCTATGTAATGTGTTCACAGCCTCTAATTAACCTTATTTTTTATTTTATTACTATTTGTGAATTTATCCTGATAAACAGAATTTTTTAATTTATGTAACCTACAGGTGTGAAGCATCTAGTCCACACATCCATCCAGTTGGTTGGTGTAAAGAACACAGAAGAACCCTCATTACTCCACCAGGTTTGTGTTTCTTGTATGTCTAAGGTTATTCACATACTTCAGGAGTTGGCAAACTTTTTTTGTAAAGTGCCCAATGTTTTAATATTTTAGGCTTTGGGGACCATATAGCCTCTGTCATAACTACTCATCTCAGTTGTTGTACCACAAAAGCAATCATAGACAGTATGTCAATGTGTTCCAGAAAACTTTATTTATCAAAAAGGAAGCTGGCCTACAGCCATTGTTTGCTGATCCCTGATCTTCCTTGCAATGTGTTAGCATTGGGCTGGTTCAAAACAGAACCTCAAATGTTGTATTGCTTGGAAGAATAAGAAATTATGTTTTTAACAGATTTTTCATTTCTCAACTTGAAATTCATATCAAGCTTTATATTAGTATACATTTAAAGATATTACATAACTATGGAAGTGAATTGTCTAAACCTTTGACAAGTACTGACAAAGATAATGTTGTTGTTAGGTGCCGTCGAGTTGCTTCTATCTCATAGTGATCCTGTGTATAATAAAATGAAATGCTGCCATCTTAACAGTCCTACACCATTCTCATAATCATTGCTATGTTTGAGCCTGTTATTGCAGCCACTGTGTCAGTCCATCTCATTCAGGGTCATCTTCGTTTTTACTGACCCTCCAGTTTGACAAAAATATTTAAAAAAAAAAAAGTGACTGCCATTGAGTCAATTCTGACTCCTAAGGACCCCCGTTGGGTTTCCAAGGCTGTACATATTTATGAAAGCAGATTGCCTCACCTTTCTTCTGTGGAGCAGCTGGTGGGTTTCAACCACCGACCACCTTTTGTTTGCAGTCTAATGCCTTATCCAATACACACCTACTGTTCCTTAGGGACAGCATTTGTGGATAGAACCTTGACTATGTATAGCAGATTCACTTCTAGCAAAAATAGTGTTCACATTTAAGTGAGAATTTAAGATTTTAAGATTTTACCTGTATTAGAACTTGAATATTCTTTTCCCCCTTCCTCTTCCTCTCCCTCCCTCTCTTTTTTTTTTTTTTTTTTTTTTCTGTTGTTACTCCAGATTCTAGCACAGATTTTGTGCCTTTGTGCTAGGGGTACCAAAGAGGTTTGCATGCTCTTCTTTTCCTTCCTGCCTCTGACCATAGAGCCTTCTCAGTTCATTCACTTTCTCTTTGACAGGTAACAGTTTACTTGCTGACAGTCTGTTTTCTCTCCTTTTGAGTTTTGCTTTCATGTGTTAAAAAGCAGAATCTGTGGCTTCATCATAATCAACAGTGCCTTTTTGAGACATTACTATTTAAGGTGCCATGGCTACTGCTGATAGGAAAAGATTGGGTTATCAGTTACCATTAAGCATAAAGTGCACTGTAGGTGGTTGCTTGGTGGATATTTATGTGAGTAATGAAGACTGTCAATATTGCAGGGAGAGGATCAGAGGTAAGCTTTTCACACCTTGGCTTACTAGAAGTTGTTTTGTGGATGTAGTCTGCAGAAACGACTGAGCTTGAAGCTTCAGATACTTTTCTCATTCCATTTTAACAGCTGGTTTCATTTTTAGGCTTGTCCCCCAGTTCCTTCCTACAGTGTCTGAGTTAGAGTATCTGATTGAGGGACAGCCATTCACGTGGTGAGCATGTCCAAGTCTCTTATTTTGTTGAGTTTTTTTCTTATGCTAACAGGAAAAAAAGTACCTATCCTGACTGATTTATAGAGCTGTTTTAAAGCCCCAAAGAGCATTTCCATAAACCCTAAAAGTGTTAAGTGAATGTAACCCATTGCCACTGCCATTGAGTTGATTCCGACTCAGCCATTGTATAGGATGGATTAGAACTGCCCCATAGCGTTTCGAAGGCTGAAAGTCTTTACTGAAGCAGATTGCCTTATCTTTCTCCTATGGAGCAGCTGATGGGTTTGATCCACCGAACCTTTGGTTAGTAGCCCAATATTTTAACCACTGCACCATCAGAGCACCTAAGTAAAGACAAGATATTATAAATGGTGTCATGGCCAAAATGTGGTGATGTACTAAGAACAAACTGCCCAGGTGATTTCTAGTATTAGCCTACCTGTGTCCTGTGGCTCGCATGTATTGGAGCTGGTGAATATTGAATTCATGTTCCCTCTTTGCCACTTTGACCATCTAAACTGCTGTGAGGATTCTTTTAGATTTCCCTGTTTGGTATTAACGCACTTCTTTCCCCCTCGACACTATTTTTGACCATAAATGGGGATCTGGTAAATAGAGAACTACTGACCAGCCGGTTTCTCATTCTACCTTCACAGCACTGGGTTAGATACCCAGGAAGGGGGCAGTGTGAGGCATCCTGACCAAGTCATCTGTCCTCTTTCATCAATTTTTATAATTTAGAAAAATATTAAAAAAATCCATTGCCATCAAGTCAGTTCCAACTCATAGTGACTCCAGTTGGGTCTCCAGGGCAGTAAATCTTTACAGAAGTAGATTGCCCCATCTTCCTTCCATGGAGCAGCTGATGGCTTTGAACCACCAGCCTTCTGGTTAGCAGTCAGATGCCTTAGGCACTGCACCACCAGAGCTCCTTTATAATTCAGTAGAGAAATACCTTTGTTGTAGTTGGCTACCGTTGAGTCAGTTCCAGCTCATGGCAACCCTACGTACAACATATGCTGTATGTCCAGTCCTGCTCCATCCTCACAGTTGCTGGCTGTGTTTGGGCCCTTGTTTCAATCACTGTGTCAGTTTATCTCATTGAGGGTCTTTTTTTTTTTTTTATGATTTGGGTGAAAGTTTATAGAGCAAATACACTTTCCAT
>NW_006921769.1:1633625-1694564 GCF_000298275.1 Orycteropus afer afer
CATTGCATCTAGATGGCCACTTGCAAGCTTTTAAGATACCAGTCACTACTCACCACAGTAGGATGCTTTTGTATAGTATGTTTTGCCACTTGAGCCTGGTGACCCCTGCGACTATGGTCCCAACCCCAGAGGTCCAACTACACAGTCCCTCTGGGTAGCTGGCTGTGGCCAAGAAGTGACTACAACCTTGCCCCTTGTCAGCTCTACTGTATATCTGGGAATTCTAACAGAACATACAAATACACTTGTAGAAACATTATCTGCCAACAGTATACATGGTCTTGGGCACACTACCCCTCATTGAAGGTTTTTTTCTTTTTCTTTCACCCTCTTCTTTACCAAGCACGATTTCCTTCTTCAGGGACTGGTCCCTCCAGATAACATGTCCAAAGTATGTGAGACAGAGTCTTGCCATCCTCACTTCTAAGGAGCCTTCTGGCTGTGCTTCTTCTAAGACAGATTTGTTCATTCTTCCTGCAGTTTATGGTATATTCGGTATCCTTCACCAACACCATAATTCAAAGGCATCAGTTCTTCAGTCTTCCTAATTCATTGTCCAGTTAGCCCATGCATAATGAGGTGATGGAAAATACCATCCAAAAAATACCATGGAAGCTCTGGTGGCATAGTGCCTAAGACATTTGACTGCTAACCAGAAGCCTGGTGGTTCAAACCTACCAGCCATTCATCAGAAGGAAGATTGGGCAATCTACTCTGTAGATACATCACCTCGGAAACCCAAGGAGGGGTCGCTGTGAGTCAGGACCAACTTGACGGCAGTGAGTTTGTTTTTTTTGTTTGTTTGTTTGTTCAATCCTCAAAGTGACATCTTTGCTTTTTAACACTTGAAAGAGTTCTTTCGTGGCAGATTTGCCCAAGAGAAAATGCATAGCTTTTCAGAAACTTAAGGAAGAACAGAATTTTAGGCTATTAAATGCCACATAGTGAGGCTCATTTGTGGAGCACATGCTGATGTATGTATGTAAACTTTGTGGCTTCATGATTGAAAAGATACCCTTTCTTCTGCCCCCTCAGTCAGTCCTTTCCACTCAGCTCTTGCCCTTTCTTCTAAGGACCGATGTTTGGCTCAGTTCAGACCTTCTGGCTGAAAAGAAAAGGATCCTCACCACTAGTCTCCTTAGGCAGCTGCCATCTTTAGTCTCCTGCCACTTCATGGATCAGTCCCCTACTAGCCCTGCTGTCCAGCACCATGTTAGCATTCTCTAAACATGATGTAGCATGTCATTCTTGCTCTAAAATTATAATCTTACAAATGTATTTTGAATTATCCAAATTCAGTTATACAATTATTATACATTATATAGTAATACATGCTTGTTTTTAGAAATGGAGTGGAAATAGAGATAACCACCGTTATCCCTGTTAATAGTTTGCTGATGTATCTTTCTAGAAAAATCTTTTGCCCTTATGTATATCCATATATATGTGTGTATATAATGTTTTATTTATTAAAGAGTTTTAACTTAAATTATGCAAGTTTTGGTCCTTAAAAATATGTTGCAAAATGTTTATATTCATGGAAAGATGCTTGCCTATTTGCATCTTAAAATTTTTATTTTGGAACAATTTCAAATATAGAGAAAATTTGTAAGAATAGCACAAACTCTTCTATATCTTTGACCCAGAGACAAATTCAAGTTTTGTCAGTTGCCCTAATGATGTCATTTATAGCAAAAGGACCCAATCCAGGATCAAGCATTGTACTCAGTTGTCATAACCTTCAGTCTCCTTCAGTTAGGCTCTTTTTGATGTTCTTGATGTCAGTATTTTTGAGGATTATAGATGGGTTACAGTCCAGTCATTTTGTAGAATGTGACTTAATGTACAATTGATGTTTCCTAATGATTAGACCCAGGAGCTCTGGTAGCATAGTGGCTAAAGCACTTGACTGCTAACCAGAAGACTGGCGGTTCAAACCCACCAGCCACTCCTCGGAAGGAAGGTTGGGCAATCCTACTTCCGTAGTGGTACTTCCTCAGAAACCCAAGGAGAGGTTGCTATGAGTCGGGGCCGACTCAACGGCACATAACAACAGCAACAACAACAACGATTAGACCCACGGTATGCATTCTTGGCAGACATACCACAGAAACTAATGCTGTGTTCTTGTTGCATCCTTTAAGGAGGCACCTCTTGGCAATTTGTTTCATTACTGGTTGATTTTTTTACCATGACTTGCTCAGGATGACGTCTGCCAGCTTTCTCTACTATATAGCTCTTTTTCTCTGTGATTAATAAGTGTTTTGTAAAGAGATACTTTGAGGCTGTATAAGTGTGTGCCCTCATGCCAGCTTCACTCATTAGTTTTAGCATCTGTTGATGCTTCTAATATGAATTACTACTCTGACACTTGCTTAATGGTAATTTTTCTAATTCTGTCATTACTTTTACATTTATTGACATTCTTCAGAAAATAACTTTTCTTTCCATTTACTCATTCAATTAATTTACTTATGTCAGTGTAAATTCATAGATTTTTATTTCCATCCACTGGTTATAATCCATTACTGCATTATTTTCATGTCCAGATTTTCTCCTGTTTGGCTGGTGGAAACCTCTTTAAGTTGGTTGCTGTGACCTTTTTACATTCTCTTGATGTATTTTAAAGTTTTCTTTTCTTTCTGGCATAGCTTGGCTTATTTTCTGCTTTACCTGGCCCAATCCTGAAGTCAGTCTTTTCTCAAAGGATACATCATTGTTTTTGGTGACAAATAGTACTTAGAAACTAAGGTCTGGGCACTAAGTGTGCTCATGGTCACTCTGTCGTGTTGCTGCTTACAGGCCTTCTTAGTGGACGTAGTTAGAAGACACGTATGTAATACACACAAATTTATATTACTTCATATTTATATATATTTATTAAAAACCTTAGGCTTATAGCATTAGCTTCAGTTGAAAAGTGGCATTACAGCTCATTCTGGCTTTTCTCTTTCCATACTTACTCTTCTCTTCATAGTCAGTGAGAAACCTGGTTTCCATTATTTCCAATATATTATTTCCTTAGTTCCTTTTATGTGGCCAAAGCCCCATCCACTGGGGCACCATTATGGGCTGCCATGAATTCTTACAGTGCCTACCTGGTGGATGCTGGACTCTGGAGGAAACAGAAGGGGGAAGGGAGGAAGAATAGTTGGTTTTATACATTCTGTTAATACTGTTCAGCAGTTTTTGTTTTTGACCTAACCGTATGACAATGCATGTGGAATATTGTACGTAATAGTATATATAAATCTGCCTCTTTTTTAATCCATTTTTTTACACATTTTTTTACACATTTCTGTATTAGTGCTCATTTAAATTTTTTCCACATTTTCACACTTACAAATCTGTGCACTGTCTTAGCACACATGGTATTTTTCTAGACTAGTGCAAATAAAATTACTAGATTAAAGGGTATTTAGGAGGTTTTTTGTTTTATGTCTTATGTTGTAAGACTATCCTTACTTGAGAATATAAATTATATAGTATGCATGTGTGTGTAAATACATACATACCTATGTGCATATTTAAGATTTTCATTTAAAAAATAAGAGAAGTCATGATCAAGATTTAAACAACTTTCTTATTACAAATAATTCTGAATATGTAGCTTGTTTTAAATTCTTTTATGTAGTACATGAATGATTTCTTAGTTTATAATGGTAATTATACCTTACAGTTTTTGTAGGTCATTTTATGATTCTCACAATCATTTTGGTTAAGCCTCTTAGGATTTACTTTTTTCTTTCTACTTTAGGTTACCCAAATGTGAAACATTTTTCTTGGGATAAATACTTAGAAGAAACCAATTCTCTACCTGCTCCTGCAAGAGCATTCAAAGTGGTAAGTTAATGCATTTCACATTATTTGATTAATTTTTGATGATGATATCATTCATTCATTGACATGTAAGAACAGAAAGATATGGTACTGTAATGGGAATGGGAAGG
The DNA here is from genome assembly GCF_000298275.1 of Orycteropus afer afer. Lineage (NCBI taxonomy): Eukaryota > Metazoa > Chordata > Mammalia > Tubulidentata > Orycteropodidae > Orycteropus > Orycteropus afer. The sequence continues at coordinate 1,637,576 of NW_006921769.1, forward strand.
TAACCGTAGGCCAAATAAAATGTTTCAACATTTTCACATTTTTGAAAAATACTTTCATTATGGACTTTAAAAACTTTCTTAGAAAATAATTTTGTTTCAGATGGTATGAGGTAAATTATTGTCATTTTACAGCAAGCCTCTTTTTTTTCCAGCTATTCTGGAAGACCAAATAAAATAGAGAATTGCTTTTTTAAAAAAAATAAAAACTGTATTTGGATTTTTTATGTTATAGCAAGCTGAGATGCTGTTTTTTACTTTACTCCTGTAAATCATTCTGTTTAATTACCAACATACAAATTCATCTGCCTTTATTATAGTACCTTGCTAACCCAGGCTCATTATTTTTTGCATATGACTTACTAAGTTTAAAGTAAACCTCATTCTTTTACAAGGAGAGAATCAGAAATGAACTGTATCTTTTACTATTGTTTTTCCATGTCACTTAGCTCACTTTATAGTTCATATTTTCCCATGGACTTAAAAGAACAGAAGGATGTATTAAATACTTAAATTTTTTAAAAATGTGGCATAGTCTACCAGAAATAACACTTTTCGTTAACTGATCCTTTTGAGTATAAATTGCTAGTATTTTAAGTGATAGAAATTATTACAAGGTGTGGGCCCAAATTTAGAAGAAAAGAACATCAAATCACATTACATGAAGAAAAACTACATCAGAGAGTGTATATCATCCCATCTGAGAGTAAATCTAAGATTTAAAAAGGAATAATTTGTAGTTATGCCATTCTTATGAAGTATTGTTACAGAAGTCATTACACAAATAGTTGGCCCTTCAAGTAGATTATTCCATGGGATTCAGTTAAGATGTTTTATACCTTTAAGGGTATAATAACTCCCTTTCTACCAGCTTATTCAATATGTAAGGGAGGCTTGAGATGTTCTGTAACTCAGAATAAGTTATTGATTGTAAAATGGGAGGAATTAGAATGTGAAGGTGACCTCAGCCTTCTCTAAAGTAGCACAGTCATGGAGATGAGATATACTATAAATGTGTTCCTGAGAACAACATGCTCACAGGGGTATAGCTAGAAAAACTTGATTATTGTAACCTGTCCTTTTGCATAAAATTGATGTGAGGGGAGAGTGTGTTAACAAGATGGAAATATTCTGCATAGAATGTTTAAAAAATCAAGCCAAAGAAGAATGATTTTACTGTTAATTATCAAGCATTGCCCAGAGGAAAAATTCTTTAGTCAAGAGTAAACATATCTTGGGAGCTCTGGTGGTGCAGTGCCTAAGTCATTTGACTGCTAACCAGAAGGCTGATGGTTCAAACCCACAGAAGGAAGACTGGGCAATCTACTTCCATAGAGGTACCTCCTCAGAAACCCACGGAGGGGTTGCTATGAGTGAAACAGAGTGAACAGCAGTGACTTTTTTAGTTTTTTAAATATCCCTTGGGTGCCGTCATGGGTTCCGACTCATACTGACCCTTTGCAGAGTAGAACTCCCCCATAGAGTTTTCTCAGCTGTAATTTTTATGGAAGCAGGTTGCCATGTCTTTCTCCCTGGAGCTGCTGAGTGGGTTCAAGCCACCAGCTTTTCATTTAGCGACCTAGCTCTTAAACTTTTCCCACCAGGGCTTCCTAGACATCCCTAGAGAAATCTGCTCTTTTTAAAGATTGAGATAGTTCTTTAAGCTCATCCTTGACTAAATGACTTATTCCTCAATCTGTATATTTTCCTCTGCTTGGCTCTCATGTTCACAAAGGAAAGTTTGAGTCATTAACTTGACCTCCCATGTACTGGAAATGGGGTGCTATGGTGGTTTTGGCCACTAGAAATAATCTAATCAATTACTTCTCAGTTTAGATAACAATAACAGATAGACTTCAAGAGCCTGATGCATTCTAAGTATGGTAACCTCAAGTTTATAGGTCTGTAAAACAAAAGAGGACTGCACTCTGAAACGCCCAAGGCCTTCTGATGGGAAACCAGTTGCATCCCTTCAAGAGGTTTTTATCTGAGCCTCTGACTTGAACTTAGTCTAATACAAAGCAGAGCTGCATTCCTCCTTGCTTTGAATGGGGTAGAATTCTATGATTGATCTACATGTATAGTGTCATTCATACTAGAAAACAAGATTTCTCTGGTTGGGGCGCTTAGGAGCCTTGCATTGATTGTTCTGCATTTTATTACGTAACTTTCCCACTTTATTTTCAGCGAAACACTTTCATTTCCCCCATTTTACAGAAGTGGGACCTGAAGCTCAGAAAATTTAATTCATTTGTCTAACATCATCAACTTGATGACTGTTCTTTTTAATACTATGCTGCCTGCTTGCCTCCCACTGCCTGCCCCTTCCTCGGTGGTGTAAGGTATCTGCTGAACACTGAGGAAGCTGCAGGTCCTACAACAGCTATTCCATCTTGTGTATTTTGGTTGCTAATTTTTTTTTTTTTTTTTTACAGACATCTTCTGTTTTTTGCCTTCATTACTATTTCTGATCTCAGTAATTAATATTCTCTTCTTTTCAAAGTAATTTGTGTGCTTATTCATTTTTGCCAAGACATCTCCAGCTGAAGTGAAAGATGCTTTGTCTTCCCTATGGCTAATCAAATAACTGCAATGTTTTAAATTTCCTCTTAAGGTCTTCTGCTTCAGCCCTTCTCATTTGCTCTTATCACTAGGTGCCTGGCTGTTTGTAGTGCCTAAGGGCCTGCGCATGCGCGTGAGGATTGTGGTTTTTGATGGGGAGGGTGAAGGTCAGTGCCGTCCTGGGAATTTGAGAGTTTTGATAGGCTGAGTCTCTAAATAGCTCCTCTTTATTATTCTCTCTTTATAATATGAAGTCCACTTTTTGTAGTCTCTCTTCCTATAAATCTCACTGCATACAATTTTCTGTTATGACAGAAACCTCCACATGGATTCCAGAAAAAAATGAGGCTTGAAGTCGTAGACAAAAGAAATCCCATGTTTATTAGAGTAGCAACTGTTGCAGACACGGATGATCACCGGATAAAAGTAAGCCTTCTCTGTTGTGGTGAGCTTTTGTTTTGTCTTGCAAGACATCTGGGATGGAAATTTTTGCAGATATTAAACTTGTGAAGTCTTATAATTAAATTGGTAAAACCATAGGACTATGCAAATGAAATTACAGTGCAGTTTTTATAAGACAGTGTTCCTACAGCTCTTTCCTCTTTCTTTTCCTTCTGTGTAAGTTTTCTCCTTAATTACTACTGACATAATATTTTGAGTTGTATTTAGGAAAAGAAAGGAGACTAGACACATTAAAATAATATTTCATTGAGAATAATTACAATACTTCTCTGATCTTATTATCTTTTTGTAAAAAAAAAAAAAAAAAAAACTAAAGTTTACCATTTTTTGAAGTGTCTTAAACAGATCTTTCAGAAGAATATTCCCTGTGTTAATACAGGACAAGTCTAACGATCAATACTTTTATAAATAAAATCAGATTTTACTTAGAGTTGAATTTTAAAAAGTCAGATACCTCTCAAAATAAGCAAACGTTTGGGAAGATGGGTTCAGTTTGTCTTCAAGTGTGATAAAGGGAAACGTAGTAGAAAACTTTCAGATAAGAAACCAGAAGGCTTATGTTTCTGGCTTCAGCATTAACGTCACTCTGAAATTACAACAATACCTTTCTGTTTACTTCATAAGATTGTTTAGAAGTTCTATTAGGAATAATAATATTTATAATAACAGAAAAATACTAGATTTACATGATATTTTACAAAGTAACTGTTCTCACATTATTTGGTGTTTGTCGTAACAGTAGGGAAGATTTATGTTACCATCACTGTTTTACCTATGACGGTAAGGTACAAAAAGATGAGATGAGTTACTTATTAATTGCTGGCAATGGCAAAATTAAGTCTCAGTCATAAGTTGTTGGAATCCAAGTTTATGTTCTCTTTCAAAAGAAAAATCACATTCTTAGATACCTGCAATGGGACAATATATGAAAAAATGAATTATAAAGCAACATCAAAAACCTGTACAAATGTGGTATTGTTAATCTAACAGAATTTTAGCATTCAATTAACTGTTTATAAGATTACATAATCGTATAACATTTTAGAAAATTTTATGAATAATGTTAACAGTGTTAGAGTATGTTTTCCTGTTGACGGTCCTTGTTGTTGTTGGGTGCCTTGGAGTCAGTTTGGATGTGGAGAGAGCTCGTGTGACCAAGTGGAACTGCTCCATGGGGTTCTCATGGCTGTCATCTTTGCAGAAGCACTTCACCAGGGCTTTCTTCCCCAGAGCCGCTGGCTGGGTTTGAAACATCAACCTTTTGGTTAGCAACTGATCACTTAGCCATTTCACTATCAGAACTGCTTGTTAACTGCCTTAGATGGTAGTAATGTAAGTCATAAAGTACTTACTATATTTTAAAAGTATTTTTTTTAAATAATCTAGACTAGTAGTCAAAGAAAGGTAGGATTAAGCAAGATATTACTGTTTTAAGTCAAGTTGATCAGAATTGAAAAACAGTTCTTGTTTTACTTTGGTGTGTGAAAACTTTGTGTATTCTGCTAGTAGGGATGTAAAGTATCTCATCTTTTCTGAACAACAATACACATCGGAAGTCTTAGAATGTTGTTTGATCTCTAATTCAAATATTTCAGGCTTAGGAATTTATGTGAAGGGAAAAACCAAAGGCACTCTTCAAATTAAATTGCATATTCTGAGCTGCTTTTGGGGACAGTGGGCCTGCATGTGTGCTGGGGTTATAAGGAAAAAGCAACAATGATGTTTATTGTATTTATCATTGGAAACAACCACATCAGGAGATGAGTAAATTAGGTTATCGTCTCTCTATGTAACGTTAAGGAGCTCTGGTGGCGTAGTGCTTAAGACATTTGACTGCTAACCAGAGGGCTGGTGGTTCAAACCCACCAGCCACTCCTTGGAAGGCAGATTGGGCAATCTACTTCTGTAGTGATACCACCTCAGAAACCCAAGGAGGGATCACTATGAGTCAGATCTGATTTGATGGCAGTGAGTTTGGTTTGGATATAATCTTAAAATGAATTTTAGAGGAATATTAAATACTAGTAAGTGAAAAATTCAGGTTTAAATTAAGAGGTCTGATACTATTTGTTCTGGTTACCTAGTGCCACTCTGACAGGAAACATACCACAAATGGGATAGCCTTAACAAACTGGAGTTTATTCTTACAATTTGGAGGCTTTAAGTCCAACTTCAAAGTGCCAGGCTCTAGGGGCTGGGTGAAAGCCCCTCAGCCTTCGGGTCCAGCTCTGCCTCCTGCTCCTGGCCCACTGAAGCTGGAGGCTTTTCTTCACTTAGACAGCCGCTGGCTGCTGAGTCTGAGAAGCTCCAAGGTTGACAGATAAAAAAGAACAGTCCCAGTGTTACCAACCACACGGCAGGCCATTAACTTAAGTCCATTGTAAGTCCCAGGGTTGGCAGAGCATGGCAGGCTGCTGAGCAATGACACAGCTACATGCAGGGTCCAAGCATGCTTTAGGCCAGAGACCATTCTCAAAGCTTCTCCTTGTATACAGGAAGCAGACCACATACCCAAAGACAGCTACTCAGCTGCTCCCAGTAGATTCCTCCATGGAGTCGATTACCAGTCTCATCATGGGGAATACTACATCCAGCTGCCCAGCCACTCAACCGGGCCTAGCCAAGTTGACATACAAACATAACCACCACACTACTTTTTGAGACTATACACCCACTTCTCACTTATCCACATGATTAAGTTCCAAAGACCAAGTTGGTCATTATGTAAAAATTAGCATTAAGCAAAAATGGAGAATGATCACATCAGATCACAAAATCGAAGATGACTACATCATTACATAACTGCCACATTACATCATTATGTAACTGCCAAACTGCTGAGAATCATGGCCCAGCCAGGTTAACACATAACCTTAACCATCACAGCCAGTGTTACTCTCACATAATGACATAATGATGTATGTCATTAATGCACAGAATAATTGGACAGTGGATATTTTACTGTTGCTGTGGGAATGTCAGGTGAAGAGATGGTCAGTAAGCAAGGAATGGATGTGTGCATAGACAGCTCTGGAGGAAATGCAGCAGAATGACGAGAGTGCTCCTCTTACAGTGCTGCCACTGTAGGTGATAAAGGGCTTTTGTTTGTTTGTTCTTTAAATAATTAGTATCTTGCTTTAGATACTTTACTTTTGTAATAGAAAACATTTAACCTCACTTCCTGATTTTACATGTGAGGAAATAAAGGCCCTAATTTAGATTAAATACTCTAAAGCAGGATGATCGGTTAGTGGCAAAGTTTAGGCTACACTCTAGCTCTTTTTGCTGCTTGTTTAATTTATATCCAGTAGAACATTCTAGTTAGCCCTTAACAGCCAAGAAAGAGCTGGCTGAGACACACAGTTGACAGTCATCTTTTCGTAACTGCCTAAATGAACTTCATAGCTAAAGGTAAACCACTGCAGAAATACCTGAGCGTGCATGAACTGTAGTTTTATGTTTGTGTTTGTTTTTGTTATTAGCATAGCTTAATATTTTAAGTTTCTCAGGGATAAAATCAACTTTTAAGTTAAATAAAATATATGTGACACTTTTAGCTATTACAATTAAAACTTTAAAGACTTTTGTGTATTTTGTCAGATGTTCATGAATGTCATTAAAAACAACCAGAATGTTTTTCTTCTCGTCTTGTGTTTCTAGAATGTCAGCTGTCCTTTATTAGAAGATGGAAACTTTGCCCATAGATCTGTATCTTCATGTATGACTTACCCGCTTCTTGATTTCTATAATTATTTCTATTGATGTATCACATAATTTAAAAACACAGTTGCTAGTAGAAGACCTAGAATGTAAAACCCCCATCCTTCCTCAACTTCCAGTTTGACTTCCCTGAGGCAGCCAGTTTGATCCCTTTTGGCTCTTAGGACAATTTCTCTCCAGTTTTCGCAATAATGTTCATATACTACTCTCTCTCAGTTCACTCATTTGAAGTATGGTTTATTAACTTACCACCCCTTGCTCTTATCCTTTCACTTGTTATTTCACATTATTCTTTTATTTGTTTACTCTTAACTGTTTATATTACTATGCATAGACAAATACTGTTGTCTGCTCAGCAAAGTGTCTTTCTTACAACTTTTTGTCTCTTGTGGAGTCAATAATGTCTTTGTATTTTTATTTTTTTTAAAATCTGTCTCTGAATTATTAGATTTTTGCAAATACTTCAGTAGATCTGAATTCTTTTATTCAGCTTTCTAAAAGCTCACATATGCTATGAAATATTCTATCTGTATCTTTTTTTGTCTTTTTTTCCCTTGAACTCATTTTCCTGCAGCTCAGCAGCCACCTGTTCCAATCTGAATGGTTCTACTCTAAACCTGGTACAGAGTCTTCATCCCCAAACTTCTCTTTGCTGACAGACTGTTATATTTTATCTTTCCTGGATCCTATACATTGTTTCCCTTAGTTTATTATTCTTATTTTACTAAAGCAAGTCTTTTTGTATCTTCCTGTGAAGGAGTGTATGAGAATCATATTTTTCAGACTCATTGCACGTCAGAAAATGTCTGCTTAAGCTGACTTTTGATTCATACTACATCTAGATACTGAATTCTATGTAGAGAACTATTTGTCCTTATAAATTAAAAGCGCTGTTCTGCTGTCTTTTTACATCTAATGTTGTTTTTATAGCATCTGAGGCCATTCTAATTCCTTCTTTTTGAGTAATGTACTTTTTCTTTCTGGCAGCTCTTGGGACCGTCTCTCTGTCCCTGGTGTTCTCATGTTTTAGTGATGTGCCTTGGTGTGAAGGTCTTTTTTCATTTATTATGCTGGGTACACAAACCTTTTCACTGTGGAGTTTCATGTCCTTCAGTTTGAGAAATGTTTTTGTGTTATTAGCTTGTATATATGTACTTTAATATCTACGTCCTATTCCAGCCCATGAATATAGCATAATGTGTTTTTCGTTTCCTAATCATGGACATTTGTTTTAGTTAGTTGTTTTCTACTTTGAGCATGGAATTATGGGAAATACCAGGTCAAAGGTGATGTGTTTCAGGTGTTGACTGCCACTGCCAAATGTTGTTGTTGTTGTTATGTGCTGTCGAGTCAGCCCTGACTCATAGCGACCCCTCCTTGGGTTTCCGAGGCAGTATCACTACGGAAGTAGGATTGCCCAACCTTCCTTCCGAGGAGTGGCTGGTGGGTTTGAACTGCCAGCCTTCTGGTGAGCAGTCAAGTGCCTTAGCCACTATGCTACCAGAGCCACTGCCAAATAGCTCTCCAGAATAGACCACCAGTTAGCACTCTTGTAAACCATCTGTGCCAACAAACACTTATTCTTATACATATCAGCTCTTGGAATCACCAAAATGTGGGGGGGGGCAGTCTGATAGAAAAATTGTATCTTTTGGTTTTTATTTGTAATTTTTTTTAGTTATAAGTGAAATTGGTCATCTTTTTGTTTGTAAATACTAACCATTTATATTTGGTTTCTAGGTTATGAATCAATTGTATCTATTTCCCATCTTTCTTAGGTGTTTTCATATATTTCATATTGGTATGTAAAGCTTTTATGAACTAAAGAGCGGAGTGCCTTGTTACATGTGTAGCAAGTGTATTCTAGGGCTTGCAGTGGATGACCCATCCTCCTTGTGGTAATATTTGCTACTGCCAAGTTTTAAATTTTTATGTAGTCAAATTGATAGGTTTTTCCTTTTATGGCCTTTGGGTTTGGTACATTGTTTCTAAAAGCTCTTCCACTATTAAGATTATAAACAAATTCACTCATCCATTCTTCTAGAACTTTTATGGTTTAATATTTAGTGTTTCAGTTTTTTTGGATTTTTTTCTGACATCTATCATCTTGAAGTGAGTAAGAGATTCATAGACCTTAAGAAATCTAACTGCAAACTTAATTAAAAGATAATATATGTGTATAGTGTTAGCAGCTTATTTTTTCTTCCTAAAAGGTAACAGTCACTGATTCCCAGTGACCATGCCTAAAAGATCAACTGCCCTTTCATGTGGTGGCCAGTGAAGTTTGTAACACTGACCTGTCTATAAAGTTTCTCTGGGAGGTATTTTAATTATGTAAGAGGAAAAAAAATTATATTTAGAAATATGTTTGGTGGAAGGATATTTGGGAAATTAGAAATTGCCATTGGCTTGGGGAAAAAAAAATAAAACTTTTCAGTTCACTTGACCTTATCAACCCATTCGCCTATTACCCTCCCTCCCTCCCTGCTACATTCATTAATTCAGTAATATTTAATGTGTGTTTGTTGTTGAGCATATGAGTGTTATGACATAGTACCTGTACTCAAGTTGCTCATAGAGTTGGGAGCTGTATGTTAATATAACTGTAGAACTGTTGCCCAAAAAATGCCTTTGGCAAGGCCTTGTCTGTCATTATGCTATGAAGCAAATGTTTAAGTAATAAAAATAATTCACTAGGTATGAAACCTAATACATATATTTACAGTAGAGTAAAAATGGTTACTCTGGGCAGTAATTTTACTGTAGGAATTACTGTGACCTGAATTGTATTATTAATGTTCTTTTGTTCTCCAGGTTCACTTTGATGGCTGGAATAGTTGCTATGACTACTGGATAGATGCAGATTCTCCTGATATTCACCCCGTGGGCTGGTGTTCCAAAACTGGACATCCTCTTCAGCCTCCTCTGAGTAAGAGACACAGGATAACTTTAAAAATGTCTCTGTATTCTTGTAAAGTGTGCTTAGTGTTTCCTTGCCCCCTTTAAAATCAGTGCAGGGTTTTTCAAAGATAATTTGGCTGACTTAAAATTTAATGTGTTGGTTGTATCATCACTGTCAGTATCCTGATTGTGATATTATGTTGGAGTGTTTCCACATGTTACCATTGGGAAAAACTGGAAAACGTGTGCAGAAAAATCTCTGTATTTTTTTCTTAAATCTTTTTAATTATCTCAACAAAATTATAATTTAGTCTATAATTTTCTCGATAAAAATTTCAATCAAAAAACTTCAATTTAAGAAAAAAAAGTATACAGAGAATTTTGTGTACCATGATCTCAATTTTAGAAGAAAATAGATACATTACAGGAAAAAATATGGAGAAAATAGAATAAATTATTATCAAGATTCAAAACAAACATGCCTCTTAATATAGTGTGCTTTCTTGATATAGCCACTTCAATTTCCTGATCTTATGTTTCACACTACCTAAGAGCACAGAAATACATGTAGATAGGTGGTGTTCATTGCAGCGTGTTTAAAATAAAAAATATTAGAAGCAAACATTGATTAAATAATTTAAAGTACACTCACAGATTCTATGCAAGAGTCATAAAGAATATTGAGATGAAAATATTTATAAGAAATAATGACAATAAAAACAAAAGAATGTTTCAAACCACTATACACATATGTTGTCCTTTTTATGTGGCAAAATAAAACAAAATTGAAACTTGATACATTTCTATATACAACCAAAACCAAACCAACTACCATAGAGGCATTTCTGATTCTTAGTGACTTTAGGGCAGAGAAGAGCTGCCCGCCAAGGTTTCCAAGGCTGTGAATCTTTTCAGAAGCACGCTACCTTATTTTTCTTCCACGGAACAACTGGTGGGTTTGAACTGCAGGCTTTAGGGTTAGCAGTCAGATGCTTTAAGCACCACACCACCAGAGTTCCTATATATGAGCACTTAGAACAAGGACCAGAAGGGTGTACATTAGCAAAGTGGTCAGGGTTTGGGGAGATAGTGAAATGCGGAGAAAGGAGCAAGAAGGGGGTCTGTACCATGGTACTCTGTATTCCACCGTATTGTTTGAAATTTTCAGTTCAAGTGTTCATATATTGTTTATGATATTTACTTGACAGAAGTTGTTTAGAATCTTCTCATTAATTAGGATTTCAGTAACTGGAATTTGTGACAGTTTGAGAAGAGGGTTAGATCAAAGTTAACCATTTCATTATTGGAGACAGATACATTATTTACATTATTGGAGAAAGTCACAGAGGAACACCTTTAAAAGTTGAGATTTTTCAGATATTTTTAATTTTTACAGGATCTACATTTTCTGTATCCTTATTCCTCACTTATCAACTATCTCATTACACAACATTTTGCATTTACTGCAATAGTAAAAAATCTGCTATCTGACTGCTACGTGCATTAATGACATATGTCTGACAGTAATAAAGACTGAGGAGCAAGGCAAGAGTAACACTGGCTGTCATGGTTACACTTATGTGTCACCTTGGCTGGGCTGTGATTCTCAGTGGTTTGGCAGTTGTGTAATAAAGTCATTTTACAGTTAGGTAATGATGTAGTCTTCCTCCATTTGGTGATCTGATGTAGTTATCCTCCATTTTTATATAATACCAATTTTCCCATAATGACCTGGTCTTCAGAACCTAACTATGTCAGTAAGTGAGGAGTGGGTGTTTATGTTTTGATACAAAAATTGAATATTTAGAGATTTTTTTTCCCCTTTCCATATTCTGATTCCAGACATATGACTCTTACAACTGTCTGGTTAAGGTTTTTCCTTTTTTTGTAGGCCCCTTAGAATTAATGGAAGCTTCCGAACACAGTGGCTGCTCAACACCAGGATGTAAAGGGATTGGCCATTTTAAGAGAGCAAGGCATCTGGGCCCTCACAGGTATGTGGTTGCTTCCTCTCACACAGGAACTCGATCAGATAGAGGGTGTTTGTCTCACATACGTGTAAGGTAATGCTTTCCCTGCATTATAAATAGATGTGAAGCTTAATATTTAATTCAGAGCCATACTAAGTGTAGTTACCATGGTGATTATGTAAAAATGAAAGAGAATATCTGTAGCTGAAAATCTTCCTGGGAGAAAATACATTCATAGTTCCTAAAATAGAGTTACTCTAGCTATTTGGCCTTTTCTAAGCAACCCAAGGAGTTTTCAGTATACATAGATTCTGACGTAGTCATTTTGGGTTGACCACTAGTAATGAGAAGAGGATGGTCCTGTTCATATTATTTATTTCATAGGACATGATTACGATTGGATAACTCAACAAATTAAATAATGGAAGATGAGATTGCTGTAGACTAGCAGCAAAGTTACAAAAAACAGATACATACAGTCAAATGGGAGAAAGCATTGATCAGGAAAACATTTTCCAGTGTGTTTCTCTCATCTCCAAATAACTTAAAAAAGAAACCAAATGTGTACATTAGATTCTGGATTTATTGTTTAGATAGTTTTGGAGTCTTTGTACAAATTTAAAACCTTACTGAAACACTAGGAAATTCCTATTACTAAACTAGGATTCTTAAGAAACAAAAATGATACCTGTTTAGGCATATAATTCTAAAAGCTCAAACTTCAAAAGAAATTGGCATTATAAGTGTCCTAGCTACAATTCAATCAGATGATCCAGTAAAAAAAATAAATCTTTGTTTATGTAGTTGGTACAGATTGTGAATCTAGGTCATTCAAAAAATCTGAAGACTGCACTATCTTTTGCTGTAAGAGTTAACAGACATTGCAAAATTGTAATTATTTTCATCTGGGTATAGTTTCCTCTTCTCTAACCTCAAATGCTGCTTGTCTTCCACTTGCTACACTCCTTAGTTTTTCATGAAGCTCAGTATGTTCTAGAATAAAAAGGCTGAGCATAGACAGAATGGTGATTCTCTTTGCAGATAATCATTTAAAAATCCCTTTGGTTTCTTGTATGACTGCAAGCCAAAAGTTACATGATTAATTTAAACTGAGTTAAAAGCCCTACATCTTAGAAATTATTAAATATTGGCTTCTGAAGGTAGCTGGGCTATTTTTCAGATATTATATAAGTCTAAATGCCAAAAGTAATTCAGTAGCTTGCTAAATTTCCACTATATATTCGTAAGTTCATTAGTTCAGTAAATGTTTTTGAAAGAACTTTTATTCCAATAGTAGCAGTCATACATTGAACATTTATTTACTCAGTGCTAGATACTGTTTTAATTGCTTTACATGTATTGGATAATCTTAAAAAAAAAAAAAAACCTGTGAACAAAGAACTATTATTTTCTCCCAATTTTTGATGAAGTTACTGTGGCACTTGAGATATTAAGTAGCATACCTTACTTGACAGCTCAAGACTGGGGAGCTGGGTATGGTACCCATAGATTCTGTGCCCTTGACCACTCCCTTCTGATTCCCCTCTCAAGGCTGCTCCATGAATTAGTCACAGACTCAACCTTCAGAGAACTAATGCAACTATAAATCTTCACATAATTTAATTAAAATATCAGCTGCAAATCATAACTGATGTGCACACTTCACAACCCTAAGACATTCATTAGGCTAAAGGCAGTTTGTTCAAATTGTGAAGTCAAAGAACAAAGAAATGAAAAATAGATAAATACTGACAATATGTTGTTGGGGTGCAATTGGAGATTTTAAAAATTTTAGTCGTCTCCACCAGGAAAATCCCCACAGTATGGCATTCCTGTCAGGAATGCTTTAGGACTGAGTAGACAGGCCTCCCTGTCCCAGCAAACTGGCAGCAGTCAGACCTCCTCCCCAGTAGCCCCAGGCCTTCGTCAGAACCACCTTCCCCAAGTGCACCCTGCACTTCTGGGCAGCATGTGTTCGGGGATGCTGTGTTGTGTTTTTTCAAAAGAAGGGAGAAATTATGGGATTAATCATGGGAGATACTACAAAGAATTATGGTAAAGAAATTCTTTCAATATAATTGGACCCATGAGTAGAGAATTACTCATTTTCTTAGAATGGGAGAGGCAGAAGTAGACCTTATGGCTTAAAAGGCCTGCATTGATAAAGAAGTTTATTTTCTTTTCACTTATAGGCCATATCTAGCAGTTTCTGTTTCATGTACACAATTACTGGTTAACAAGGACTTGAGGAATGAGGGATTCCTCTCAGAGAACCAGTAGAAGGTGTCATCTCCTGCCTGAGGGCTCACTTCTCTCCTGCTCAACACTTTGAACTTAGTCTCCCTACCACCACTGTCCTAGTTACAATGCTGAAAACTTTTTATCTGTCAGGATATTAATCCTTAACAGGCACAGCCTGTTTTCCATTTCATTAGGAGACTTATGGTAGCTGCTGCATCATGGGTATTCTCTAAAAGGTTCATTTCACTGGCACTTACTTTTGTCCTTACTGAGAATGCTGTGTTTAGGAAAACATAATGAGAAAATTCTCTTTGGATTAATTTACCAAGAAACAGCATAAATCAAAACATGCATTCTTCGCTTAGATAACAAGGAAGGTTGCTCTTTTAGCAAGAATAATCAATTTTATGAACATGTAAGCAAAACACTGTTTTGACTAGCATTGCTGTTAGCTTCTCTGAAGATTCAACACTATTTGAATTTGATCTGAGGACTGTTAAAAAGTAAATGTGTCTCAAAGATGAAATGTGTTTTTTTTTTGTTTGTTTTTTTTTTTTAATGTTATCAGTGATCAGTGAGAGGATTAGAGGGTTATGGGTAATACTCTGATCTCTAGGGATAGTCAGTGACCAGATTGCTTAATCCTGTCTTTCTAACAAGGGAACATTAGTATCAGTTGTGCTGGTGTGTTTTCCTTTGTTGATTCATTCGTTTGGCATATGGAGAGGTCAAGGAGTGGAGATGGAATAAAGGACCACTAAAACCGGTCAGCTCTGACTCATGGTGACCCCACATGCATCAGAGGAGAACTGGGCTCCAAAGGGTTTTCAGTGGCTGAAATTTATTTTTTGGAAATAAATCACCGGGTCTTTTTTTGAAGGTACCTCTGGTTGACACAAACTTCCAGCTTTTTGGTTAACAGCTGGGTATATTAAAGGAGCTCTGGTGGTGTAGTGCATGAGGCATCTGGCTATTAACCAGGAAGTCAGTGCTTTAAACTGACAGGTGCTCCGCAGAAGAAAGGTGAGGCAATCTGCTTTTGTAAAGATTTACAGAGTTGGAAACTCAGTGAGGGTCACTATGAGTTTGATTCAACTTGCTGGCAGTGAGTTCAGTTTTTTGGTTTTGAGTGTATTGACCATTTGCAGCTATAGTTATGTGAAAACGGATATTCCACATATTTAGTGCCATCAAAAATCTTTTCTAGGAGAAATTAAGGAAAGAAAAAATATTTCTAATAACCTCTAAAGGATGTTTATATAATCTGTGTAAAGTTTTAAAAAAGTAATGATGCTGGATACTAGGACTGTAAACATTTTAATTAAACCTCTGTCCATCCAGCAAACACTTATTGAGTGCCTGCTTTTTGCTAGACCTTAGGTTAGAAATAGAGACCCTAGTTAAATAGAGGAGAGGGCTTCCATTTCTAAGGAGGCCATAGTCAGGTGTAAACAGATTAGAAGCATGAGCACAAGCATGGAGGCTTGAATGGCAGAATGTGAAGTAGCACTTAGAAGGAAGCATCAATTTGTCCTGAGGGAAGCAGAGTCTTCATAAATGAAAAATAGCATGGAGTTTTTAATGCTATTGTTTATTTTTTGCTGATGTTCTTATATGCAGTGCCTGGTTTATTCTTGGGAGCTCTGGTGGCATAGTGCCTAAGGCCTGTGACTGCTAACCAGAAGGCTGACAGTTCAAACCCACCAGCCACTCCTTGGAAGGAAGGTTGGGCAATCTACTTCTGTAGTGATACCACCTCAGAAACCCAAGGAGGGGTCGCTATGAGTTGAAGGTTGGGCAATCTACTTCTGTAGTGATACTGCCTCAGAAACCCAAGGAGAGGTCACTATGAGTCAGATCTGACTCAGTGGCAGTGAGTTGGGTTTTTTTTTTTGGTTGGGGGTTAAGTATTACTATTCTTCTTCACCTTTTTAAATAGCAGTAATAGGTGACATGGGGAGCTCTGGTAGCGTAGTGCCTAAGGCTCTTGACTGCTAATCAGAAGGCTGGCGGTTCAAACCCACCAGCCCCTCCTTGGAAGGAAGATGGGGCAATCTACATCTGTAGTGATAATTTCCCGGAAACCCAAGGAGGGGGGTCACTATGAGTCGGGGCCGACTTGACAGCACATAACAACAACAACACAATAGGTAACACTAATTGATAATTTCCTATATTCCAGGCACTGTTCTAAGCCTTTACATATATATTATCTCATTTAATGCTTACAGAAACACTAGGGAATAGGCACCGTTCTAATCCCTTTCACAGATGAGAAAACTGAAGTTCAGAGAGGTTAAATGCCCACGATCATACAGTGGCAGAACCAGGATCCAGCCCGGCCTGCATTGTACTCCATCTGTGCTCTGAGCAGCTGGGCTCTCATGCAAAGCACCAGACACATTGCCATCGAGTCAGTTTTGACTCATAATGACCTCCTTTGGGTTCCCAAGGCTTGTAAATCTTTTCGGGAGTAGATTGCTTCATCTTCCTCCCACAGAAAAGCTGGTAGGTTTGAACCACCAACCTCTGGTTAGCAGCCAAATGCCTTACCAATGATAATACCTGCCTGGCGTGTGTGTGTGTGTGTGTGTGTGTTTAAACAAATTTCTGCCATGACATGGGGTGAGAAGATTATGTGAGCTGAAAATGTTGCTTTAGTATTTAAGTAAATGTGTTTATAATTATAATGGTTTAAAAGCTGGCAACAGATGGCAACAGGGAGCAGTGAACAAGGCAGTCCTTCTGCTTTGCCTAGTGAGCTAGACCCGTCTTCCTAGGATAAACAGCCTCCTACCAGGGTCCAAGGGGGTAGTATTGGTATAAGCATATGTGCATATAAATTTGCTAATAAAGTGGAGTACCCCTGCAAAAGTCCATGCAGTAGAGAAGCATACTCCTATGTGAGTCTATCCTCCTGCTTTCTAAGAAAATACATAAAGGTAAAGAGATGTGTGTATGTGTGTGTGTGTACACATTCCTAACATGTTGTCACTGAAAACACGTTGTACATAAGAAACTAGAAATGATGTTAAAGACTATTTAAGAACCTATTCTTTGGAAGAAATTTGATTGGCATTGGTGACGTTTTGCTTCCATACAGATTTCAGCCTTGGAACTCTATGGGGAAGTTCTGCTCTGTCCAGTAGGGTCACTGTGAATAGGAATACACCCAACAGCAATGGGTTTGAGTTTGTTTTTGTGGGGTTTTTTTGGGGGAGGGAGCATTGTTAAATTTATAAAGTACATGTACATTTATAATAAATGTAAGTCACTTTGTATTTATAAATTTTTTCATCACCCTTAATGGAAACTCATTGTCTTTAAGCAATAACTCCCCATTTCCCCCTCCTGTCAACCCCTAGTAACCAGTAATAAACATTAGTCTCTATCTGTGTGAAATATCCTTACAATGAGACATGAAAGACCAGTAAGTGGGCAAAAGTGGAAGAGAAATGAGTTAGATGGGTCAGTGTCCAAGTTGGTGTCTGCCCCTTTATCTCATACACTAGGAGAAGGATTAGCTATAAATCGATACATGAGCTTTCCAGAATATCAGATATGCTACCTGGCCTACAGACAGGAACAGAGGGGCACTAGCTTCCTTTGGAGAACAGGACGTGGAACAAAAGGAAGTAAAGAATCGATGACTACACTAGGCCAAGAGGATCACTGCAGGGAGCAGTGGACTCTTCCTGATCCCTGCCTTGGACCGTACAGAGGGAATCCTGCGTGGCCATTGTTCTGTTCCAAAGATTGCATCATACTGCTTCCTAAAACCTAGTGCGAAGAAATACTTCTCTTTGAATATGCTTAAATTATGTTTTAAAAATAAACTGGTACATGCTATTTGCTTATTTAATTGTACATACATACATACATAAAATATATTCAGTCAGATTTGGGGATTTTATATTCTATAGGCTATCATTTTAATTAGGAGAAGTAAATGTTGTAATGGGAATGTTCTTTTCTTTTTCTTTTAATCTTCTAGTGCTGCCAACTGTCCCTATTCAGAAATCAATTTGAATAAAGACCGTATTTTCCCAGACCGATTAAGTGGTGAGATGCCTCCAGCTAGTCCATCATTTCCAAGAAATAAAAGGACGGACACAAATGAAAGCTCTTCATCTCCTGAAACCAAGTAATTAAAGTGATATTAGTGTTGCTTAAAAGTATTCTGATTGAAAGAAGTCTTCTTATTTTAGATATTTTATGATGTATTATAGTTTGTTAAAACTGTGCCTGATTTAATGTGAAATGACGGTGGGGATCTGTTCTGGTTCCCTAGTGTCTCTCTGACAGGAATATACCACAAATGGGACGGCTTGAAGAAACAGGAGTTTATTCTCTTCCAGTTTGGAGGCTTTAAGTCTGAGTTCAAAGTGTCAGGCTCTAGGGGCTGGATTAAAGCCCCTCAGCCTTGGGCTTCAGCTCTGCCTTTGCTCCCAGCCCACAGAAGCTGGAGGCATTCCTTCACACAGCTGCTGGCTGCTGAGACTGACAAACCCAAGGTCGACAAGGAACAAGACACAGTCCCAATGTTACCAAACCACATGGCAGGCCATTAATTCAAGTCCATTGAAAGTCCCCAGGTTGGCAGAGCATGGCACGCTGCTGAACAATGACACAGCTACATACAGAATTCGAATGTGCCATAAGCTAGAGACTATTCCCAAAGCTGTTTCTTATATATGGGAAGCAGACCACATCCCCAAGGCAGCTACTCAGCTGCTCCAGTAGTTTCCACCATGGAGTTGATTACGAGTCTCACCATGGGGAATAACTACGTTCACCTGCTCAGCTACTCAACCAGGTCCAGCAAGTTAACACACAAACTTAACCACCACAGGATCAGTACTTAGAATTTAAAAAAATTCTGTGGGCAGAGGGTTTATAAAAACATGTCTAAATCAGGCAGGATTTCCTATTATTTGTTCATCTTTATTTGAACTTGTTTTGTGTCAGCAGTTTAGGAATTCCGATCTTTTCCACTGAGCTCTAGTTCACATTTCAAATGAAGTACTCGATATTTATAAAGAACCATCCTTTATTCAAAAAATGACAGACTCCTTGTGAAGAATGGACATTGTTTTGTCTTAATGGTTGCCGTATGCCAAGTACTTTCATAGATATTATTTCATTTAATTGTAAAACTTTGAATTGTACTGTAAACCCAATCATTTAGTTTTGATTTCATTTGTAGAGTTGAGTTAGATTGTTACAACTTCGGAAGATTATTAAGTAAAGACCTAAATTTTGTTAGATAAAGCATTAAGTAAATGGTTTGACTGTTACAGTAGCTGAGGATTCTACTAAAAGCAACTAAATTAGTTGAAGGGTGCCCCTTAGTTTAAAGTTTTGAGAGTTTCATTTATGGAGTGTTATAAAATGTAAGCTAACCGAGTTCTCTGTTTATCTTAATATTTTGTAACTTACATTATTATATTATAGATGAATGAGGGAGACGTTTGAATGATTAACAGTGGTGATGATTTTTTCCCCCAGACTAATGCAATATAAATTCATTTGTGTGCCAAATCATAGCACCCTAAAATGAGGGTATATCTCTTGAAAATTTAACTTTGGCAAATAAAATAGGTACCAATTTACATAGTAGTAATTATAGATACAGAATTGAAATGCAAATCTTCAGTATCAGTGATACAGAAAATATATCAGAGAACAGAAAGCAAGCTATGGAAAGTTTACCTCCTTTCAATAAAACTTTGCTATGTAATGATAAGGAGAAGAACTAATCCTAGATCTCAGGGGACATCTATGTCAAATGACATAACATAATTCATAAAGATAATGTTCTTCATCTAGCTTGGTGAGTAGTTTCTAGGGTCTTAAAAACTTGTGAGTGCCATCTAAGATACTATTGGTCATCTCCCATCTGGAGCAGAGGAGGGTGAAGGAATCCAAGGGAGTCAAGGGACCAGTTAGTCCAAAGAACTAATGGGTCACAGAACCAGAAGAACTATATGGTGCCTACCTGCCACTACCGACCGCTCTGTCCAGGGACACAATTGAAGGTCCTGGTTGTTGTTGTTGTTACGTGCCATCGAGTTGGACCTGACTCATAGCAACCCCTCCTTGGGTTTCTGAGGCAGTATCACTATGGAAGTAGATTGCCCAACCTTCCTTCCAAGTGGGTATGAACCACCAGCCTTCTGGTTAGCAGTCACATGTCTTTGGTACTATGCCACCAGAGCTCCTCACAAAACTCAAGTTCTGAAAAAAGACCAGACTTACTGAAGTGATAGAGACTGGAGGAACACCCTAGACTCTCACCCTGAAATAACCTTTTAATCTGGAACTGAAATCACTCCCAGAGGTGACCTTTCAGTCAAATAATAGATCACAAATAAAATAAATAAGACCCGTGAGGAACGTGCTCCTTAGAACAGTCAGACAAATGGGCAACAGTTGCTCAGAAGCAAAAATGAAAAGGTGAGGAGGGACAGGGAGCCTGGATGGAGAAGGCAAGGCAGAATGGGAGAGGATGCTGACACATAGGAGTAGAAAGCAATTGACTTTCACCTGAAACACAATGAAATGTAAAAATAAACTAATCTACCTTATTTTTTGTACCTTTTTTCCCTTTAACTTTTTATATTGATATAGCATATTAAATAAAAATGAATACCTTTATTTCTCAAATGAAATTCAACCATAACATTTTGCCACATTTGCATGCTTTCTTACATACATAGGCACAGACACAGATACTTCTTTTTCACTTGAACTAGTTAAAAGTATGGTACAGACCTCATGATTTTTCATATCTAAATATTCAGTTATGTAACCTAAGAAGAGGATAATATTTCACAAAATCAGAATATCATAGTCACACATAAGAAGTAAATACACCTACTCCTCACTTGGGGGGAACTCTGGTGGCATAGTGCCTAAGGCTGGCAGTTCAAACCCATCAGCTACTCCGGGGAAGGAAGACGGGGCAATCTATTTCCATAGAGATACCACCTCAGAAACCCAAGGAGGGGCTGCTATGAGTCGGAATCGACTTGCCAGCAGTGAGTTTGAGTTTTTTCTTTCGTTTACAAATCCTCACTTACTGACTGTCTCATCCAACATTTAGCATTTATGACAACAGTTAAAACTCTGCTATTCAGCTATGCACATTAACAAGGTGCAGGCATGTTGGCCATGGCTGCAGAGTTTCCTTCCCTTGATGAGGATCTCCATGGGGCCTCTGGGAAGCTGAGCCATGAAGGACTGGCCTCCTCCATGACATATTCTCTGGGGCCACAGCCTTTGGGTAGACATACAGGCAGCACCTAGCCAGCAGGCACTCTTCAGGGTTCTTAGCTCCTGTGTAGCCATAGGCCCTGCAGCTCATAATTCTGTTTGGTGAGAAAGGAGGAAGGAGACATTGGAGAGTGTCTGGAAGAAATGTGTACAAGTTTACTGACATCCCAGGGAGATGTGAAATTAGCTATGCCTCACTGGGGCCAGGTACACAGCCTGGCTCCCAGCACCCCTGCAGGAAGCCGGAGCCTTAGCAGCTCACCAATCCCAAAGGGCAGAGCAGGCTCCAGGGTTGTGAATGAAAGGCTTGCAGGAGGTCGGAGCGGAACCCTGGAGTAGCTATACAAGGGAAGAAGCTCTGTCCCAGCACAGGAGGCAAGTGAAGTGCTGAAGCTGTGGGCCCTGCAGTCACAAAGCCCAGCTTTCTCCAGCCTTGTCTCTGCCAAACCTCCCCTCCACAGAGGAATAATCCATAAGTGGGCTCATCACAATGATGAGCCCATCAGTAAATCTTAACTGTTATTATTTCTGTGATCATATTTTCTAAATCTAAAAAATTAGATAAATGGTCTGGAAACAAACAAACAAAAAACCCTCCATTTTCACATAACACAGATTTTCACATAACGAGCTGGTCTTTAGAAGCTAACTATGTCGATAAGTGACCTATTAATGCCTTAATGTCATCCAACATCTACTCCATGCTCATATTTTCCCACTTACCACAAAAATGGAACACCAGTCAACCTTTCATCTAACGGTAATTAACATCCATTGCATAATATTGATCATCTAACGCAACGTTTCTTCTATAGTATTTGGCTGACTTGTTTTAATGAAAATCTTTTCTTCTCTCCCTTGATCATTTTTCAATTTTGAGTAATCTATGGACTCTTGGATTTTTTAACATAAGTTTAATATGCTATAATCAGTTACAACCATACATTTTTACATATATATATATATATGTGTGTGTGTGTGTATATATATATATATATATGTATGTGTGTGCATGTATGTATTTTAATGTTTATTGTAGTTCACTACATAGTGCCTAAGGCACTTGACTGCTAACCAGAAGGCTCGCTGTTCAAACCCACCAGTCACTCCTCAGAAGGAAGGTTGGGCAATCTACTTCCATAGTGATACCACCTCGGAAACCCAAGGAGGGGTTGCTATGAGTCGAGTCCAACTTGACAGCAAATAACAACAACAACAGCAGCACAAATTTAGCTAATAGAAGCTCATTCAAACTGATTTCTCTTTGATGACTTTTAAGATGGTTGGTTATAAGTTGGTTGCTTAAGTATAAATAGGATATGCCAGTTAAACATTTGTTCTTTATGCCTAAGAATCTTACAAAACCATCTTGTGGGGAAAGAGTTGTGTGAGGTATCCTTTGAAGAGAGGTGGCATAAGATGGAAGAAATACTACCAGTCTTTTCCAGTTGTTTCAATTTTCAGAATGGGAAAGCAAAGGGAACTGCTTCATGCTCTTTAGAGTTTACTATTAAATTTAGGATAAAATAAAATACTGAATGTCTTTATTGCTGCACTTTTACTAGCACTGTTTCAGTACAGTTTTGGAGAATTTTTTTTCACAGAAATTATAAAAAGCAAAAACAGAACAAAGAGGTTCTTTTGCTTTGTAGGAAAAAAAAACATGTTTTGTAACTTTCTGATGTTTTTAGATACTCTCCTGAAGCTGAAATGTAAGTAAGCATTTCTGTTCATGATGATGTAATTTCTTCATGAAGTGAAGCTGCTCAGAAGGGCTGTCAGTACCTTCTCTCAAGCTTTTACTAACTGTATGGGGTACAAGGCCAGAGCCTCCCCACAACAGAAAAGCAACAGTCAATGTGGATGATTTCCTGGGTTCTTTTATAGTTCTAAATCCATGAAGAAGAGATGAATTTTAATAATGAATGTGACCCATGTTCTGTCTTCTGTTAGCATATGTCTGTGTTTCTTCATGTGATTAAGGAACAAGCCCAGTCATTTTAAGTTTTCTGTGAGTCCATTGCAAATAGTTTATATCTAAGTATTTTCAATTGTGTATACTTTCAACCTGTACCACCCGTGAGTTCATTAATTCTGTTCCTGTAATTATTACAATGTGAGAGAGAGAGAAAAAAGGCTGCCTGAGGCGGGTTCAAAGTTGGAGCCAGCAGCCGGAGGAGGGAACTGGAAGGTAGGAAGAAGAAAGAAAGAAGGCCGCACGAGGCGGGTTCAGAAAGACTTAGGGAGACCAGGAAGTGAGCAGGGTGGTTTGGGAACAGCTAAAGGAGACTAACTTGTCTGTCGGTTTGTCATACTGTGGTGGTTTGCATATTGTGGTGAGGCTGGAGGCTGTGCCACCAGTACTTCAAATGCCAGTAGGGCCACCCATAGTGGACAGATTTCAGTGGAGCTTCCAGGCTAAGACAGACTCGGAAGAAGGAAGAGGTCACCCGCTTCACAAAGAATTGGCCAGTGAAAACCTTATGAATAGCCATGAAACACTATCTGATATATTACTGGAAAACTTTATGAATAGCCCTGAAACATTATCTGATATAGTGCTGGACAATGAGTCCCTCAGATCAGAAGGTACTCAAAATATGACTGGGGAAGATCTGACTCCTCAAAGTAAAGAGAACCTTAATGATATGGATGGAGTAAAGCTTTCTGAACCTCCATTTGCTGATGTGGCATGACTCAGAATGGGAAAAAACAGCTGCAAACATCCATTAATAATCAGAACATGGAATGTATGAAGTATGAATGTAGGAAAACTGGAAGTTGTCAGAAATGAAAGGGAAGGCATAAAGATCAATACCCTAGGCATTAGTGAACTTCAAAACGGACTGGTTTTGGCCATTTTGAATCAGACAACAATATGATCTACTATGCTGAAAATGACAAATTGAACAGGAATGGTGTGGCATTCATCATCATAAAGAATGAAATGTGCAAAGACCCGGAGTTAGAAAACCAAAAGGGAAGAACATGCTCGGCATTTCTCAAGCTGAAAGAACTGATGAAAAAATTTAATCCCTGAGTTGTAATATTGAAAGATTCTGTGGGCAAAATATTGAATGATGCAGGAAACATCAAAAGAAGATGGGAGGAATACACAGAGTCACTGTGCCAAAAAAGAATTGGTCCATGTTCATCCATTTTAAGAGGTGACATGATCAAGAACCAGTGGTGTTGAGGTAGGAAGTCGAAGCTGCACTGAATGGTGAAAAACAGTGCTCCAGGAATTGATGGAATACCCATTGAGATGTTTCAACAAACAGATGCCCCACTAGAGCCACTCGCTCGGCTATGCCAAGAGATTTAGAAGACAGCTAACTGGCCATCTGACTGGGAGAAATCCATATTTGTACCCATTCCAAAGAAAAGCGATCCCACAGAATGTGGAAATTATCAAACAATATCATTAATATCACATGCAAGTAAAATATTGCTGAAGAAAATTCAAAAATGGTTGCAGCAGTATATTGACAGAGAACTTCCAAAAGTGCCAGCTGGATTCAGGAGAGGACATGGAACAAGGGATATCATTGCTGATGTCAGATGAGTCTTGGCTTAAAGCAAAGAATACCAGAAAGATGTTTACTTGTGTTTTATTGACGATGCAAAACTCTTTGATTGTATGGATCACAAAAAATTATGGATAACATTGAGAAGAATGGGAATTCCAGAACACTTAATTGTGCTCATGAGGGACCTTCCCATAGAGAAGGAGGCTGTCATTCAAACAGAACAAGGGAATACTGTAGATTAAAGGCTACAGTCTGTAATATGGATTACATCTCAACGTAAAGAAAACGAAAATCCTCACAATTAGACCAATAAACAGCATCACAATAATTGGAGATAAGATTGAAGTTGTCAAAGATTTCATATTACCTGGTTCCACAATCAACACCATTGGAAGTAGCAGCCAAGAAAACAGATGACGCATTGCACTAGCAAATCTGCAAAAGACCTCTTCAAAGTACTCAAGAGCCAAGATATCTCTTTGAAAACTAAGGTGTGCCTACCTCAAGCCATGGTATTTTCAGTCACCTCATATGTGTATATGAGAGCTGGACAATGAATAAGGAAGGCCCAGGAAGAGCTGATGTTTTTTGAATTGTGGTGTTGGTGAAAGTACCATGGACTGCCAGAAGAACTAACAAATCTGTCCTGAAATAAGTGCAGCCAGAATGCTCATTGGAAGTGAGAATGGCCAGACTTTGTCTGATATTCTTTGGTCATGTTATGAGAAGGTACCCTGGAGAAGATATCATGCTCATTGGAAGTGAGAATGGCCAGACTTTGTCTGATATTCTTTGGTCATGTTATGAGAAGGAACCCTGGAGAAGATATCATGCTTGGTAAAGTGGAGGGTCAATGTAAAAGGGGATGTCCTGAACGAGATGGATTGATACAGTGGCTACAACTATGTGCTCAGGTGTAGCAAGGATTGTGAGGCTGGCGCAGGACCGGGCAGTGTTTCTGTCATACATAGGGTCACTATGATTTGGAGCCAACTTCACGGCACCTAACAACAACAACAGTTTAGGTAGAAATGTCCTTTTCCAGTTAGCCATTCATTCATCAGAAGGTTATGGAGAGACTGTTGTGTCTGGTGTCCTCTCTAAGGACAGACTGAAGAGTGGCAGCTCATCCCCCTCAGTGCCTTCCTGGCCACAAGATGGTGAAGCAGAGGTTCAGAAAGTCAGTAGAATAGTTTTTCCTGGGGACCGGGAACCTAAGTCTCCATGTATGTACAGCTAAGTGAAGAGTATATATATTTCTCTCTTTGTCTTAATAAAGGAGCTCAGGTAGCATAGTGCCTAAAGCACTTGACGGCTAACCAGAAGGCTGGTGGTTCAAACCCACCAGCCACTCCTCGGAAGGAAGGTTGGGCAATCTACTTCCCTAGTGATACTGCCTCGGAAACCCAAGGAGGGGTCACTGTGAGTCAGGGCCAACTGGATAGCACATAACAACAACAATGTCTTAATAAAACACTGGGTCTCAAGCTTTGTATTGCATCAGAATCATCTGGGATGCTTGTTAAAATGCAGATCTAGAGGCACCACCTCCAGAGAATCTGAATCAACATCAGGTATGTCCCAGGAATCCTTATTTTTAACAAGCATCTCCAAGTGATCAATGCAGGTGATCTGTAAACCAGGCTTGGAAAATTGCTATGAATGAAAAGACACTTCTAGGGTAACAGTTTACAGCGTATTAATTGGGGAATATCAGGCATCTATCCCACAGTCTCATTCTCATGAAATTGTTCTAAAGCTGTTTTTTATTTATGTGTCTAAATCAGGTGATACTTCTATTAAAAATCACTGAATGCTTTAAGCATTCCATATTGTTGTACCTGCCTAGACTTAACCATGTAAAATACTAAAAAAAAAAAAATTATTGCCGAGTCGATTCCAACTCATAGTGACACACTAAAGTATTTTTAAAATACCTGCAGAATGCTGCTGTTGCTTGCAAGGTAACAATGCCCACTTCTAACTAAATCTAATGAAAACATTGTTCAGTATAAACCATTAAAATGGCCTCTTAAGTTGTAGGACCAGTATTCCCACTCTGAGCATTACATGGACATAATCTGCAGAAATTGCAGCCATCAATCTGATTTATATTTCAGAACCACTCTGATTTTGTCAGTCATAGCAAGCCACTCGAGGACCCTATTAAACAGACAAGAGTCCCTGAGTGTGGCAATGAATAAGCTCTCAGCAACTAACTCGGCCATTTAAACCTGTCCAGAGGTACCTCGGAAGAAAGATCACAGCCATTGGAAACCCTGTGTGGTGCCGTTCATGGAGACACAAGTGGGGTCACCATGAGTCAGAATCAATTCAGTGGTAACTATTTTTGTTTTGTTTTCTTTTGTTTTTTCTTTTTGAGCATTAAATAGATAGAAAAATAAGCTAACACAAAATACATAACAAAGAGCACATATACATCTACCTGCAAAACTGTAATAACAAGTAGGATAAAATTAATTTAGAGCCAAAAGCAGTAAGAGATTGCAAAAGTTCATTAGTAATCATTAGAAACTAGGTTTTGCCCCCTAAGGTTTTTGCCCTGAGGGCTTGGTGTTAAAAATTGGAGAAAATCGCTTCAATAACTAGGCATTGGTTGGCTGTTTTAAAGACTTTTCCCACTTTCTGTTCCTGGGTATGAATTACAAACTGGGGAAGTGTTTTAATATTCCAGCTCTTGGGAATCTGACTCAAATCTGTCTGCACCTGACAGAATCTCAATTTTACTTTAAAACTCAGAGTTCTGATGCCAACCGCTGTGACACCAAGACAACCATTGAGAGTGTAAAGAAAAGATGACTGTGATATTGTTATTTGCTGTGAAACTGTTGCAACAACATTGTAACAGAATCTGATTTTATCTCCTTTAGTATCACTAATTCCTAACTCAGGAATCTCTTTGATATGGTAGAAAAGCAGCAACATCTGTCTTGTTTCCTGTAACAACAACAACAAGAAAGTAATGCAGTCTTGCTTTTCTCTGATACCTGATCTTTATTTCCCTAATCTTACCTTACTGGTTAGGGCCTTTGCTTTCATAAGAGGATTGATTAATTAGTTCTTGAATTACTTTGTTTTTGCTGGAGGGTTTTTACTTGATATCTTGATAACACCCACCATATATGTTAATTATAATCCTTTTCATATTTCTTACATTAAATTATAATTTAACAGACTCTTATTATTTTAAATGTTTCATTTTCTTTAGTCATAAAGTAAATAGTAAAGCATATCTCTCTCCTGGGCCATATTTATGAAAAGACAATTAAGTAAAACTACTTCAAATGGAGTCGCTTTGCAGTATGTCTATTAAGTCTCTATGTCTTAATAAAGGAGCTCAGAAGAAACTTAATTTTAAAGACCTTTTATTCAAATGTTAACCAAAGAATAAAGATTTCAATCCCCCTGGTTTTATTTGCTGTCTTTTCTGAATCCCTTAGAAGATGATGCCCTCCTCACACTGAACTCTTTCAAGCATGGTCTCTTCATAGTAGGAAGCATTGTGGAGGCAGTTCAGGACTCTCTGTGTGTATGTATATCTAATACTGTGTTTTTAGTGAAAGTTTGCACAGCAAATTAGGTTCCCATTTAACAGTTTTTATTCCTTGACATTGGTTACAGTTTTCACAATATGTCAACATTCTCATGATTTCCATTCTGTTTGTTCTGCTTCTGTTAATTTAGTTTCCCTACCCACCTAATCCTTTTACATTATCATCTTTGCTTGAGGTTAAATGTTAACAGCTCGGTCTCTTCTAGGTGATTTTTTAAAGAAGCACAGTACTCATGGGTGATATTGTGTATTTTAAGAGCCAATCTGACAGGTGACCACTGGGAGTGGTTTCAGTAAAAGTTTAAAGGGTATCTCAATGCAGTAGTCTTGGGGTTCCTCTAGTCTACTGATCCCCCAGTAAGTTTAGCTTTTTTTTAAGAATTTTACTTTTATTCTTCATTTTTCTCCTATCTGGGACCAACTGTTGTGTCCCTTTTCAGAACATTTGGTGATGGTAGCCAGGCACCATCTAATTCCTCTGGTCTCAGGATAGATGAGGCTGTGGTTTATTGCTACGTTGGAGCCCATTGTTGCAGGCATTGTGTATTTTGAGTGCTTTCCAACCTAGGAAGGAGTCCTGGCAGTATAGTTGTTAAGCTCTTGGCTGATAACCCAAAAAGGCAGCAGCAGTTTGGACCCACTTGCCACTCCATGGAAGAAAGACGTGGCAATCTGCTTCCATGAAGATTACACCTAGGAAACTGTGTGGGACAGTTCTACTCTGTCTAATTTCTTTGTCTTTGTGTCTCAGTTTGTCTGTCTGTCTGTTCAACATAAATGGTTTAAGTGCTACGAATTGGAGTAGACTTGATGACAACAGGTTTGGTTTGGTTTTGTCCAGCCTAGGAGGCTCACCCTCCATTATTATGAACTTAGGGTTTTTATTGGCTAAGCATTTCCATAGTAAAAATGTGTGGAGCATAACAGATTGTGCATAACATTGAGAAGAATGGGAATTCCAGAACACTTCATTATACTCATGAGGAACCTGTACACAGACCAAGAAGCTGCTGTTCAAACAGAACAAGGGGACAACTGTATGATTCAAAATCAGGAAGGTTGTGTGTCAGTGTTTTATCCTTTTACCATAATTTAGTCTGTATGCTGAGCAAATAATCCGAGAAGCTGGACTGTATGTAGAAGAACATGGCATCAGGATTGGAGGAAGATTCATTAATAACTGGCAACTTGCAGATGACACAACCTTGCTTGCTGAAAGTGAAGAGGACTTGAAGCACTAACTGATGAAGATCAAAGACTGTAGTCTTCAGTATGAATTGCACCTCAACATAAAGAAAATGAAAATCCTCACAGCTGAAACTTTTAAGCCATATCGTGATAAATGGAGAAAAGATTGAAGTTGCCTGGGATTTCATTTTACTTGGATTCACAGTCAACACCCATGGAGGCAGCAGTCAGGAATTCAAAGGTTGTATTGCACTGGGAGCATCTGCTGCAAAAGACCTCTTTAAAAGGTTACGAAGTAAAGATGTTACTTTGAAGACTAAGGTGCACCTGACCCAAGCCATGGTATTTTTAATCACCTCATATGCAAGTGAAAGTTGGACAATGAGTAAGGAAGACCAAAGAAGAGTTGATGCCTTTGAATTGTGGTGTTGGTGAAGAATACTGAAAATACCATGGGCTGCCAGAACACACCAATCTGTCTTTGGGTGAGTGCAGCCAGAATACTCCTTGGAAGCAAGAATGGCCAGGCTTCATCTCACCTACTTTGGCCATGTTGTGAGAAGGGAGCATTCCTGGGAGAAGGATATCATACTTGGTAAAGTGGAGGGTCGGCAAAGAAGGCCATGAATCCTCAATGAGATGGATTGACACAGTGGCCTCCGGGATGGGCCTTGAGCATAGCAAGGACTGTAAGGACGGTGCAGAACCAGGCAGTGTCTCATTCTTTTGTACATAGGGTCGCTATGAGTTGGAGCCAACTCGACAGCATCTAACAACAATAGTTTTTGAAAGTAGACCAGGCTTTCTTCTGATCTGTCTTAGCCTGGAAGCTCTGCTGAAATATGTCTACCATGGATAATCCTGCTAAAAAGACGTTCTGGTGGCATAGTGCCTAAGGTATTTAACTGCTAACCAGAAGGTTGGCAGTTCAAACCCACCAATTACTCCATGGAAGGAAGACTGAACAATCTCTTTGTGTAAAGATTCACCACCTCAGAAACCCAAAGGGAGTCACTGTGCTCTGCTGAAATATGTCTACCATGGGTAATCCTGCTAGTATTTGAAATACTGCTGGCATGGTTTCTAGCATCATAGAACATGTGAGCCACTGCAGCAGGGCAAACTGACCTTAACCCTAACCCTTCCTAAATGCACTTCTTGGCAGTGAAGAAAAAAAAGCAAAATAGAAGACTACTGAAGGTGTTTTTATTTAGAGCAAAATTCTAATAGTAAAATACAGCATCAAAATATTTCTGGTTGTGATTAAGAAAAATAAGACTCTCAAGGAGCATGTCTTGTACTGTGTTCCAGAGTGTACTGTATGTAATATTACCACAGTTTTGACAATTTGATATAATCATAGTTTATCTGTAATTGAAAGACATTGTAGCTAGAACTTTTGCCTAGGAAGGTGAAATTCTAGAACAAAGATTTCATTTTTTACTTATGAATAGAAATCCTTCATAGTACTTTTTTAAATCAGAACTAATAAAATCCCTAACCTTATAGAAGAGAAAAATAATGCTTACCCAAATGAGAAAACAAATTTGTTTTAAATGAAAGAACAAATAAGAATTTTAATAACTTAGATTCTTCATTTTGAACATACCAATAAAAGATAAAATTGGAAAATAATGTTAAGGGAGAAGAAGTCATGTTCCCTTTAACTTCATGCAACAAAGCTATGTACTTTGCCCTGGGGGGGGGGGGAGTTGGTGTTAAAATCAAAGAGTAATTGGATTTAATTACAGATTTCTATATTGGGAAGGCCTTGTGCTAAACTTGCCCTATGACCTTGGGCAAGGTACTTAAACTCTTTTAAGTTTCAGTGGATACAATAATAGATCTTTTCTCCAAAGACTGTTATGAAGTATGAGACATGTAAGGTCCTCTGATGATACAGTGGTTAATGTATTGAGCTGCTAACCAAAAGGTCAATGCTTCAAATCCCCAGCCACCCCAGGGGAGAAACACGACATAGTCTGCTTCTGTAAAGATTTACAGCCTTGGAAGCCATATGAGGCAGTTCTCCTTTGTCTTGTAGGGTCTCTGGGAGTCAGAATTGACTTGATGGCAGTGGGTGTGGTTTGGGTATGAGCCTTGTAAAGATACCAACCAGTCTTTGGTACATAGTATATTCTTAAGAAGGAGCTCTGGTGGTATAGTGCATAAGGCATTTGGCTGCTAACCAGAAGGTCAGCAGTTCAAACCCACCAGCCACTCCATGGAAGGAAGATATGGCAATCTACTTCCCTAAAGATGGTAACTTTTCTTTTTAATACTAACTGCTTCCACGTTGCTCTATGTGCTTGGTTGGAATTCTGTTCTCTTCAATGGTTCTCGTCGCCTATCTATTTCATAATATCTGTTCTAATAGACTGCACAGATTAACTCCCCTCCACACAAGTGATCTCTAGCTAAAGGAAACAGCATGAAGAAGAAACCTAGGTAGTATAAGAGCAAATAGCTTTCATTTTGCTTCTCTTTTGTGACATGTGATGGCAGATCCAGGTGTGAAGAAACTTTTTGGAGCAAAGGTTTTATATTCCCTTGCTCTCTGTTTCCTCCTGGAAAATAATCTCTTGCCTACATTTCAGGAAATAGATAATTAGCACTTTCGTTTGGACATAAGAATACAAAGGAACTTCTCTCATCTTAAATCCTATACCTTTACTGTAGCAAAGCTTACTTTATTGGAAAGAACAGTATGCATCATTAAAACTACAGAAGTATCATTGATGAGAGAGCAATAACTAGTCATGAAAACTGAAATATACAGACATTCTAACACTTAATTTTCACCCTTAGTTTCTGTTTACCTTTTATTTTTTATTATTTTTTAAATTTTTAAACCATTCATCAAAATTGCTAAGAAACCCACAGTAGCTAATTATGAATTTCTTTTTGACTCTGGGAAATGCCAATTTTAGGTTATATTACTGAAATGTATGATTTTTTTTCCCAATAATATCAAGGTAGGTCTGGTGGCTATCTACAGACAGATTTTCATTGGCAGCAATACTTAAGGATAGAGTTCATGATCTAGAAGCTTTATTTCCCATTTAATGTAAAACAAGTTGTAAGTCATACAAGCTGTGTAACGTATTAAGCTGATGTTAACATGTTGTAATTAGCAAATATAATTTCAGCCCTATATTACAGAGAAGACATTTTTAGCACAACCTCAGCTTATGTTATTTATGAAATTATCTAGTTTTCATTGATTATGTTATATTTGTTTTCACTCTAGCTCTGTTCACCCACACACACACACACACACACACATACATACACACACATACACACACTTTCTATGGAGTAAGGACTCCCATAGCCATTTAATTCTCTTGGAAAAAAAATATTTTTATTGTTTCATAACAATGATTCTACCCCATTATCAACCAAGCAAGTATTCTTCAGCAGCTGTGATGGTTGTTTTCATTATGAACTAAGCCAGGGAGCTCAGGTTCAAATGAAATTGCACATTTACCCTGAGAAATTACCTTCCTAGGAATTCAGTGAACATTTATTAATTGCATGTTTACTGTGTTAGCCTCACTGTGTTAGATTATTATAGCTTCAAACGGATAGTA
This sequence comes from Orycteropus afer afer, assembly GCF_000298275.1. NCBI lineage: Eukaryota > Metazoa > Chordata > Mammalia > Tubulidentata > Orycteropodidae > Orycteropus > Orycteropus afer. Next base: position 1,670,589 of record NW_006921769.1, read on the forward strand.
AATTAGTGTTCCTCTATAGTTTTTATGTTAAAACTGTAGAATTTTTATATTTTGTGTGTATTTGCCCTGTTCTTAAAAGTATGGTCTAGATCTCAAGGAACTTAGGATTTATCTTTAAGGTAACAACACATATAAAATGACAGAAAGCCATAAAGAACAGATTATTTCAGAGCACTAAAGTGTTCAGGTCAGATATTACATCTTGTATGTATTCAGATGAAACTGAGGGTGGACTAAAGTAGACTGAAAATTTATAAATCCCAGAAATAGAGCTTTAAAAAAATGTAAGTAGACTTTAAAACCATTTTTGTCTAGCTTATGAATTAAGACTGGAATGGGTCCATTCCATTCAGAGCCTCCCTGGCAAGTTTAGTTTAGCCTTAGGGCATCTCTGATCAGACAGAAGTGGAATCAGTTCAGTCCATGGAGTGACTAAGCTGGAAACACTTCCTGGAAGTGGGATTGAGTCCCCTGGCCCTGTCTCAGCTTTAAGGCCACATCCTTTGCTGAGGAATATACAGTGACTTTAGTAAATGGTGTTCACTTCAAAACATTTTTTTTTCCTTACATTGAAATCTTATCAAACAATACAAGTAGAGTCGTTTTTTCAATACCTGTCCCAATATGTAGTTGAGTTATTCAGTAGCTGCTTTTTTCCAGGATAGATCATCTTAATATTCTAGGTTTTAAAATATCCTCCCTAAAATAGTAAATGAAAATTGATAATGAAGAAAATGAATATTAATAAATTTTATTAGGATTAATTGCCTTCTGAGTAGAGCTATATATCCTTTCAAATATGTCAGTTGTGCCATTTATTTTTAAAGAGGAACAGTTTTAAAATGCAATTTTGAACCATTTTTTAAAATGATACTTTTGCAAATATTTTTATCAGATACCAGCATGAAGAAGATGTCCCTGTCAAAGAAAACACTGAAGAGAGAACTGAAGGTGAAATGAGGACATCACATGAAGCCAGAGGTAGCCATGTTATTCTCATATTATGGTTGGATGTTACTATTAATACTTAGCCAAAAACTTAGGTAGAGTATGGCAGTTACTTTTATATTAAAAATAAACATTTGGTTGATTTATCCTTTTGAGCAGGCGTTAAAGTTTGAGAAAATATATAATTCTGTAACCTATATTACAGACTCACACATAGCTTTATAAAAGTCTATATAAAGTTTAGCAAGACATTCTGTTTGGTCTTTATCATTCATTTTCTTTGGTATTGTTGGGTTCATTCACTTTATGTATTTATAACTCAACTCAGAACTTCCTTGTGTACTGAAATCCAAATCAAATTAATTTGATCTTAATCTAATACCACAGAAATGAAAAGAAAATCACTTGAACATATGTTTTAAGTTATGTTAGAGAAATTAAATTTTCTTACATCTATTTTGAAAGACATTATAATGGTTTAATTAAGCAATGAAATAATAATTATTAGTCATATAGATTGCATTTATAATTCACACATAAGTGTATAATTACTATTTATTTTTTATAAGAAAATTACAGCCTGATTATGACATGTCCCTGAATACCTCTAGTACTTCTATTTTCCTTATTTATCCAGGAGAATGATGATAGTATCCACTTCATAATGTTGAAGTGGGGATTAAGTGAGGTCACATTTATAGCTTGCTTAGGGCAGTGCGTGGCACTTAGTGAGTGCTTTGAAGTGTTTGGTACTTTAAAATAGTTCACTTCATTTAAAAAGGAAGAAAAATACTTTCTGAAGGTTCTGTCATCAAGGTCATGTGAGGTTCACGCGGTCCACTAGCCCCTTGGACTAGCTGTATTCATGCGTCTGTCTTTGCTCTAGATGAGGAGAAACCAGTAATAGTTGCACCTTAGATGGCTGCTCACAGACTTTAAGATTCCAGTCACTGTCATTAAAGTAGAATGTGAACAGTGTCTCTGTGGACTGTGTTATGTTGATTTACTTTGATGCCCCTGTGACTATGGCCCAGTGACTCATTCCCTCAAGGTGTTTGGTTATGGCTAAGTTTTCATAACTTTGCCCCCTGTTAGCTCTACTATATACTTGGATATTTTCACAGCACACACAAATTCGTATGTAGGGATACTGTCTGCCAAACCTATATATAATTGTGGGTATAGTCCTGTTTGCTTACCCACACCTGATCATCTTTGCTTGTCTACCTAGGTGTCAACTCATAGACTGTTTGTTATTCCTGATAATGCAGGACTATTTATGTAATAGTGTTTACCTTTATTGTCTGTAACTCTTGTATACCTCTCCTTGTCTTCCTTTTCCTTAGTGACATTGTGCTGGTCACCCTCTTTTTGTGTATTGCCTTTCCTTTCACCCAAACTAATCCATGTTTCTTCCCTAGTTAGTAATTTTCCCTCACATCCCTGGTAACCATTAAAGAATGTTTCTTTCCATGTGTAAATTTTTCCTTGACTTTTTATGATAGTAGATTCATACAGTATTTGTCATTTTATGATTTACTTATTTCACTCAACATAATGTCCTCTAAGTTCATCCACATTATGAGGTGTTTCGCGGATTTCATTCTTCTTTATTGTTGCATAGTATTCTATTGTGCGTATGTACCATACTTGGTTTTCTGAAGCACATTGTGCACATTCAAACCTACTCCTTGCCCTTGGCACTACTTGAGACAAAGTTCATTAGCATTCATTTTAGTCTATATCACATTAAAATGAAAACTTGAGTTGTTTTTATCTGCAATTCAAGGAAGCAAATAGAAATTTACTTAAGTTGCTTTCTTTATCCTTTTTGGATTAGAATCATACCTAACACACTGTTTCTAAGATGGCGTAGTGTATAGATGTTAAACATTGTAGGTGCACCATTCCTCAGGAAAAAGAGAGGGGAAAAAAAAAAAACCCTCAACCTCAGAACATCAGTCAGCACAAAAAAAAACAAAACAGTTTTAAAGTAAAAGAGTGACTCATAAAGTGAAAGATGCCAAGTTGAGTATTAGATTAAGAGTGGTGTGTGTATTTAGGCTTATTTATAGTATTAAGTTCAAAGACATACAAAAGCTACCATAGATACAGAAGCTGTGGGATTTTTAGTTTGACATTTTTAGTCAGTCATTTCCCAATTATTTTTCTTGGAGCATTAAAAATGAACTGTGAATAACATAATATTTAGCAGAAAATAGAATGAGGGCTACAGTGATAAAGTGAACAATGAAAGTATTAACAGAAGATAAATAGTAATAGAATAATGTGTATTGCTTTGAAAAAGATTGACATTTTTTATGTGGCAAGCAAAATCAGAATACAAATTATGAAATAAGCTCTATTATTTTATTCTGTTATGGAACTGGAAATCATACCATCTCAAGAGAGATTAACAAATACAAAGTATTTCAAGAATAGCTGAGTTCTTGGGAATATCTAAGATTAAAAGAATGTTTTTAATTGAGTACATATTTATGTTAAACAACAATATCTGGAACTCTGGGCAATTTAAAAAGAATTTAAAACAAACTGTATTGGTCTATAATACTTGGCTGATGATTGATAATAAAATATGATGAGGATGTAAAATCTTAAAACCAATTGTATAACATCGGTTGAATGAAATATAGAAAAAGGGACCACGATAGCTTTTCTTAAAATACTTGAAGAATGAAATGTTTCATGTAGAGCAGATACTAGAATCTTTCTGGGTGAGTTCAGTAAAGTACAGATAGGATGTTAGCCCCCCAGTAAGATATAGTTTGACTCAGCGCAATGACTTTCTAACATTCAAAATGTAGATTATGCTAGTTTAACAGAAAAGAGTTATTAGAACTGCTGCAGAACAGTGGGAAGTAAGTTTTAAAAACCATACCACTTATGATAGCATCAGAAAACATCAGATACATAGAAATAAATTTAACAAAACATGAAAATCACAAAACATTAGTAAAAACTATTAAAGAGGGCCCAAATAAATGGGGAGATACATAATTTGTTCATAGATTGTAGGACTGGATAATTTTAAAGACCATTTCTCCCCTGTTGATCTGTGTTGCATTTGTTAGGGACCATCGAGTTGATTGCGACTCATAGCAACTCCATGTGACAGAGTAGAACTGCCCCATAGGATATTCTAGGCTGTAATCTTTATGGGAGCAGATCACCAGGTCTTTCTCCCACAGAACCTCCAGGTAGGTGCTAACTGAACCTTTGAGTTAGCAGCCAAGCACTTAACCCTTGCACCAGCAGGGCTTTTTAAATTGATCTGTAAAGATGCTAATACCAACCATCGTGTCCACAATACTGCATTACCATTAACACCAAACACCAGGCTACAGATAAACACATAAACACCTGAGAGGATCAGATGGGATATACTCTAGACCAAGGATAGATTCAGCTGAGGCTAGTGTTGCACAAACACCAGTGATACAAAATACTTGCAATCATTATAGAAACAATAGAAGACAGACACAGAGTAATCCGTCACAGACACCCAGACACTATGGGAGAGAGATCCAATAGATCTACTGTCTCAGGACCATAATACTGGGGAACAGCAGACTCAATTGACCCAACAAAATACATAAAAGCCTTGTTCCACATCCTACATTGGTGAGTAGTGACTGAAGTCTTGAAAGCTTTCAAGCAGCCATCTAAGATGCAACTAATGGTTTCCTAGTGTGGGAAGTGAAGAAGAATGCCAAAAAAAACAAGGGCATTTGGAAGCAATCAGCCCTAGGACACGATGTCCCTCAAGATCAGAAGAACTAGATGGTACCCAGCCACCAATGCCAACCACTCAGGAAAGGATCAAATCTGGAGATCCTGGATAGAGTGGGAGGAAAAACGTGGAACAAACTCCAAAAACTCAATAATGACCAGAATTACTGGTCAGAGGAAGTCTGATGAGACCTCCAGTTCTATGGCCCTGGAATACATTCGGCACCTGGAATAAAACTCACCCCCAGGGGCTGGCTCTTACCCCAATAGTTAACAAGATGTACATGCAGACCACTCAACCCAGGATGATGCACCCACATACTTTATGGTAATACATCCCTTAGAGCAGTGGACCACGGGGCACCAGAAGACCAGCATTCAGGTTGAGGAAATGCAGGACAAACAGGAGCATAAATATGATGGGCACGGGTGGGGGGGGGTTACAGGGTAGGGAGGGAAGGAGACTGGGTTAGGGTTGGACATGGCAAATGGGGAGTGAAACTAAATGTACACGTAACATTGAATGTAAAACAAGCTCTTAAAATAAAAAAAGATAAAAAATTGATCTGTAAAACTAAGAACAAAACCAGCTGTGGTCGATTCTAACTCATAGTCACCCTAGAGAACAGAAAGAACTGTCCTATAGGGATTTCAAGGCTGTAATCTTTATGGAAGCAGATTGCCACATCTTTTTCCCACTCAGTATCTGGTGAGCTCTAACATGACCTTAGGGTTAGCAGCTGAGCACTTAACCACTGTGCCACTAGCTCCCAAATTGATCTGTGGTCACTGATAATCCCAGTCTGAATCCTATGGTGTTTGTATAATAAGCTGTTTCTAAACTATATGGAGAAATGCAGAGGGCTAAGAGTAGCCAGGGTATTCACAGCCTTGATCCATAGCCATCAGCACCTCAACAGCGTGATAGTAATTAGAACTTTGTAGGTGCACAGACACCAGAGGAGGAAAATAGAGACTCCGGAAACATAAATTTATATTATGGTAAAGCTGGCAGTGCATTATGGTGGGAAAAGGATGATCTTTTCAGTAAACCATGTTGGGGCAGTTAGAAATCCACGTGGGAAAAAAAGTGAATACTGGTCCTTACCCCACACACAAATACAAATTTCAGATGGATTATGGATATGTGAAAAGTAAAGCATAGATTTTTTTTTTTTTTTTTTTTAGGAGAACAGAGGCAACTGTCTTTAAGATCTTGGGGTAAACATTTCAGTAGACATACGATGGCAGTGAGGGTTTGTTCACATTGTGGCTATTCATTGAACTGTACACTTAGGAGTTATATACTTTTCTGTAAATCTTGTGTGTGTGTGTTTGTGTGTATGATTTGGCTGACAGTTTACAGAACAAACTCATTCTCTGTACAACAGTTCATACACATTTTGTTTCATGACATTGATTGCAATCCTCATAATGTAACAGCTCTCTTCCCAATTCTTCCCCTTGGTTACCTTTTCTGTGTGTCTCCCTTTCCTATGCATTCCTGCCCTCTGAGCTATATCCTGTGCAAGTACTGCTTTTCTGGTCTCCCATGGTTGATTGTTCTAAGGAATGTACCTACCTGGTGCAAATGTTCACCTTATATTCCTGTTTATTGTTTGGGTAGAAGCCATGAGAGTGAGTTCCATTCCAGGCCTGCAGGGTGACTAGGGGCCATAGTCTCAGGGGTTTCATTAGTCTATCAGACCAGTAAGCCATGTCTTTTTTATGATTTTGAGTTTTGTTCCACATTTTTCTCCCACTCTGTCCAGGATCTCCTATTTTGATACCTTTCTGAGTGGTTGACAGTGACAGCTGGGCACCATCTAGTTCTCTTGGGTCAGGATCATGTAGGCTGAGGTTCATATGGTCCATTCGTACCTTGGACTAATTGTGTCCATGTGTGTTTGGTTTTCCTCTTTGCTCTGAACAAGGAGAGACCAGTTGTTGCCTCTTAGATAGCCACTTGCAAGCTTTTAAGAGCACAGTCACTACTCACCAAAATAGGATGTAGAACAGTATTTTTCTGTAGTATGTTACAGTGTTAAAATGTTGAGATTGATGTTCCCTGCAACCATGGTCCCAAGCCCGTGGGCCTAGTGACTCACTCCCTCAGGTGTTTGGATGTAGCTAAGAAGTTATCTTGGTAGCATAGTGCCTAAGGCATTTGACTGCTAACCAGAAGGCTGGTGCTTCAAACCCACCACCCATCCTCGGAAGGAAAAGTGGGCAACCTATTTCTGTAGAGATACCACTTCAGAAACTCAAGGAGGGGTCACTGAGTTGAGTCGACTCAATGGCAGTGAATTTGGTTTGGTTTTTTTTGAAAGAAGTTATCCTAACTTTGTGTTGGTGCTGTTATATATATGGACATTATTATAGCATGTTCAAATACCTACATAGAAATATCATCTGCCAAATTTATGTATGGTCATAGGTATATTCCCTTTTGCCTAGACATACCTGATCATTTAGCCTGTCTACCTATGTATCCACCTATAGATTAATGTTCGTTACTACTGATAATGCATTGTTGTGTATGTAAAAGTGCTTTTGATGTCTGTACCACTTGTGCACTTCTCTGTGTCTTCCTTTTCCTTAGTGTTACTGTGTTGGTCACTCGCTTTTGGTATATTGCCTTTCCCTTTACTGAAATCAGTACTTACCTCTTACTTATCTAGCAGTTTTCCCTCCCTGCCCCTAATATCCCTGGGAGCTCTGGTGGCATACCCTAGTAACCAGCAAAGAAAGTATCCTTCCATATGTAAACCTTGCCTTGACTTGTTACAATAGTGGACTAATAGAATAGTTTTCCTGTTATGCTTGACTTATTTCACTCAGCATAACGTCCCTCAAGTTCATCCATGTTATGTGGTGTTTCGCAGATTCTGCATTATTATTTACTATTGCATAGTGTTCCATTGTGTTTATGTGCAGTTTGGTTATCCATTCCCCTGTTGATGGGCACTAAGGTTATTTCTATCTTTTGCTATTGTGAATAGTGCTGCAGTGAACATTGGTGTGCATATGTCTATTCATGTCCTGGCTCTCACTTCTGTAGGATATATTCCTAGTAATGGAATTACTAGATCAAGTGGTATTTTTGTTTCTAGCTTTTTAAGGAATTGCAGTACCATTTTCCATAGTGGTTCTGGTCCCACCAGCAATGTGTGAGTCCCATCTCTCCACATCCACACAAGCATTTGTTATTTTCTATTTTGTTGAACTTTGCTATTATTGCTGGGGTGAGATGGTATCTCCTTGTTTTGATTTGCATCGCTCTAAGGACTAATGAATACGAACATTTCTTCGTGTATTTGTTGGCCACTGAATGTTTTCTTTGGTAAAGTGTCTGCCCTTATCTTCTGCCATTTTTTAGGTTGGATTGTTTGTCTTTTTTATGTTAAGGTGTTGGAATTTCCTATAAATTTTAGAAATAAGTCCCTTGTTATATGAATTTCCTATAAATTTTAGAAATAAGTCCCTTGTTATATATGTTGCCGAATATTTTTTTCTCACTCTGTAGGTTCTATTTTTATTCTTTTGGAGAAGTCTTTTTGTACACATAAGAATTTAATACTTGGAAGGTCCCAGTCATCTAGTTTGTCTTCTGTTGTTTGTGTGTTTTTACTTATGTTTGGTAGTCTAGTAATGCCTTATATTAGGGCACCTGAGTTCATCCCCAAGAGTTCTGATGGCATAGTGCCTAAGGCATTTGACTGCTAACCAGAAGGCTGGCGGTTCAAACCCACCAGCCTCTCCTCAGAAGGAAGCTTGGGCAATCTACTTCGTAGTGATACTGCCTTGGAAACCTAAGGAGGGGTTGCTCTGAGTCGGATCCAACTTGATGGCATTGTTAGGGTTTTATTTGGTTAAGTGCATACCCATTTTTTCCTTGCTGAACTTTATACTTTTAAGTTACATGTTCAAGTATTTGATCCATCTGGAGTTAGTTTTTGTGTATGGTGTGAAATATGGATCTTATTTCATTTTTTTGCAAATGGGTATCCTGTTTTGTCAGCACCATTTGTTAAAGAGACTGTCTCGTCTCCATTTAATGGACTCAGCCCTTTGTCATAGATCACCTGGATGGATCTATTTCTGGGTTCTCAGTTCTATTCCGCTAGTCTATGTGTCTATTGTTATACCAATACCAGGCTGTTTTGACTACTGTAGCTGTATAGTAGGTTTTGAGATAGGGGTGTGTGAGACCTCCTGCTCTTTTGTTCTTCAGTAGTGCTTTGCTTATCCAAGCTCTTTCCTTTCCATATAAAATTAGTGATTGGTTTCTCCATGTTCTTAAAGAATGTTGATGGAATCTGGATCAGAATTGCATTGAATGTATGGATTGCTTTGCATAGTATTGACATTTTCATAATGTCCAGTCTTCCTATCCATGAGCATGGTATGTTCTTCCATTTATGTAGATCTCTTACAGTTTCTTGAAGTTTTTGTAGTTTTCTTTGTATAGGTCTTTTGTATCCCTGGTAAGATTTATTCCCAAGTATTTTATTTTTTTGGTAGATATTATGAATGGTATTGATTTCCTTATTTCCTTTTCAGAGATCTCTTGGCTGGTGTAAAGGAAATTCAACTGATTTTTATATGTTGATCTTGTGTCCTGCCACTGTGTTAAATCCTTCAATCTTTTCTGTAAATCTTATTCTTCAGTTTAAAAACATTTACTTTAAGAAACCCTTAGTGTACAAAAGCCTAAACTAGGAACCATTTGGCAAGGATTTGTGTTGGAACTGAAGTATCACTGTTGCTGGATTGATGTATAAGGGAAGAGAAAATGGGGAGGTGCCTTTCTCTGAGGTGCTTTGAATAATTATTTCCACAAAGGTTGCTGTTCTCAATAATACTAAGGGTGTAATCGTGAATGAGCTTTAAGTTGAGCCCCAAGGACACAAATCATTTGCTAGAAAATAGCTATTCTAAGAGCGCAGCAATAATACTAGGTTTGGATTCCGAGGATCTTGCAGATGAATGGAATGTTTTGGACTTATAATATTTATTTGCACAAATGAAGAATGACAAAAGCATTTGCTTTTCTGATATTTTCATTTTATTAAAATAATTTCATATTCTTTTCTTTCAAGAAATTTAAGTTGGCTATTTTTAAAGTCAATATGATTAGTAAATAGAAATTGAAAGAACAAACCAGAGCTGAGATATAAGAAAAGAACAGTTATTATAACTAGAATGGTAAATAGTTGCTGGATGTTTTATTTTTCCTTGGTATTGAAACTCTAAGGCAAATTTCTTTCCTGAAGTATTAAAAACACAACATTGACCAACATACTGAAACATCTTCATTGATAAGTGATGTATGAAAAATGTAAACTGAATTTACAAGTTGTTTTTTATAATGACCTTCAGTAAAGAGAAAGAAACATATAATTATTCAATGAATATTATGCTAAAAGGAATCAATGGTGTAACTACCCTGCAACAAAAAGGCAAATCTCGTTATTTGGGGAGATGCATGGCATTTGAAGCTTTTGTTGCTCCTTTTCAGAGAGTGATGTTCCATGTGTTTGAATTGACCAGGTACCCGAGAAGAACCAACTGTACAACAGGCACAGCGCCGGTCAGCTGTCTTTCTTTCCTTTAAGTCCCCAATTCCATGTCTGCCCTTGCGCTGGGAGCAGCAAAGCAAACTTCTTCCAACCGTAGCTGGCATCCCTGCAAGTAAAGTTTCCAAATGGAGCACAGATGAGGTACATTCTGTTATCTTTGTCAAGAACGTAGAGGAGGAACATAGGAGTTCTGGGTTAAGGAATGGAGTCATCCAGTGTGTACAGGGTTTAACCTTTATTTTATTTTTAAGAAAAGAGGTCATGCTGAAAGTAACTACTAAAACGTATGGGTTAAATGTTTTGAGCCTGTAGTGTTTAAATTCTGATTTGGAAAAAAAAAAAAAAAACTGAGTATTTTTGTATTATTTTTGACAGGTGTCAGAATTCATACAGAGCTTACCTGGGTGTGAAGAACATGGAAAAGTATTTAAAGATGAAGTAAGTGTTTGGCGAGATTGCAGTATGTTACTTTAAAAGATCAAAGTACTCAAATACAGTGGATGGTGAAATGTGTTGAATTGTTGAAGAGGTGAAAGAGATAGGTGATGTTGAAGTTGACAAATTGACACTGATATTTAGATGTATAACAAGCAGCCTAGTCAGTTTCATAAAAATGCCTTAGGATAAGATGAGATACAAAGAAAACGTTTCTAAGGACCATTTTATGATGCCCCATAGCAGTAGCAGTAGCCTCATATAAAAATGTATATATAATAGCATTTAACAGCATTTATATAGTTATAGCACAGAAAGCATCCAAGGAAAGAAATAAGCAATATTTCATATCTTAATAAAGTGAAATAGCTTACATTATTTTATATTTACACATCATTTTAATACCAAACTGCATTTGGTGTTTAAAATAAATATTACCATTACTGCTTTAAAAAAATCCCTTAGAACTTTTATATCTCTCAGGTTTGTAATAACTGACGTTTATTACAGGCTGCTTTTCAAAGATTATCATCTGTTTTCAACTACCTGTCCACTACTTAAATGTGAGGGATGATCATAATGATGTCATTTATATTAAGCAGAGGAAAAAGGAATTCAACTTCTAACTGTACTAGAAGTAATGGTATTAGAGTACAACAGGAGTCTCTTTTCACTGAAGAAAGACAAGGCATTCTCCTGCCATCTCCTCCAAGCAGAGCAGTCAATTGTCACTTGAATCTTAGCTCTGTAATGCTGCCAGAAGGCAGGAAGTAGAGTAAGTAATCTCAAAGGCTTTATCCTGCAGTTACAGGTGTATACAGCTTGCTTGCCCCATGTTTAAGCCTTGACTATTAGAACCACAGACTTGTGATTAAGAGCACAACAAGCATATAGGGACAACTAAGAACCCAGCCAGTGGTAGTCCTTGCCATTGTACTGTGAGATGCCATTAAAGCTTTTGATGCATGCCTCCTAACGTGCACATGATTCTGATATTAAACAGCCTCTTTCTAATTGAAGTTCTTATTTCACAAATGTTTCACCTTCTTTCTGTTGCTGTTATGTGCCGTCGAGTCGGACCCAACTCATAACAATCCCTCCTTGGGTTTCCGAGGCAGTATCACCATGGGAGTAGATTGCCCCATCTTCCTTCCGAGGAGTCGCTGGTGGGTTTGAACCACCAGCCTTCTGGTTAGCAGTCAAATGCCTTAGCCACTATGCTACCAGAGCTCCCAGTTGCTCTTTAATTGGCAGTATTTATATTTTGAGTTTCTTCCCCTCCCTCCTAAATCCTAAATATATGGACCACTCTCAGTTGATTTTTGACTCATTGAAAGACTCACTCAAAGGGGACTGTTGCTTTTCTTTTGAAAGAGTCATGTAGCCATTATCTTTGTAAAACTATAGACATTTTTTAAAATAAAATTATAGTACGTATATTTTATAAATTCAGTTTTTATTCTGTTAATATGTAGATGGTCCCTATAGGTTCACATTATCATTTAGTTTAAGTAAGGTTCAAATTGAAAATGATATGTTACTTCTTTCAGTAATTTTTTTCTTCCTTGCATATTATCTTGAGAGATGGTTCTCAAGCACCAAATATTCTTAAAGCCCATCTTTCCTGTGAGAAGTGTGACAGTGAACTTGTCTGCATGTTTTTGTGTATTCATTCATTCCCTTTTTCTTCCTGTGAAGATTTGTTATCTTCCAACCATGTCTATGTTACTCTATTATGATCTGTTAAGAAGGATGATTCAAAGATAATAAAACAGGAGCTTTGCTCTTAAGTGCCTCACACGATCAGCAGGCACTGGTTTTAAATCCTAGAAGTGAACCATAATACAAATCTAATTAGGTTCTTGTAAGTTATCTCTAAAAGGTAAATTATTAATAGTAGGATGGGCTACTACTGAGTTCTCTTTCTGTTACATACTCCTGTCATCTACTGAAAGTTCTTTGGGATGTTTTTCAAAATATAGGGATTCTGACTATGTATCTTCACTTCTATTGCTACCACTCTGGTCCAGATTACCATCATCTCCCACTTGGATTAATGTAATATCCTCTTTAGTAATCACAGAAGCTCTCTTCCCACAGTAGATGTGTGTGGGGTTTTAGTCTCCCTGCTTCTGCTTGCTCCTTTATAATCACACCTAGGTGATCCAGCTAAAACATAAGTAAAATAAATCATGCCACTCATCTCCTCACAGCCTTCTAGTAGCTTTTTATCTCCATCAGAGTAAAAGCCAACGTCCTTACAAAGACCTATAATATGAGGCCTTACAATCTGACACACATCACTTCTCTCACCCACTGACCTCTTTTTCCTTTCTACCCCTCCTTACACTGTTCTACCACACTGGCCACCTTGGTGTTTCTCGGATTGGCCAGACACTCTGGCTCTTCCATCTCCCTGGAATGCTGTTCCTTCACACGTTTATGTGGCTCAATCCTTCTGATGTCACCTTCTCAATGAGCCCTACCCTGATCATCCTACTTAAAATTGGCACCTGTTGCCATACACATCCCTGCCCTGGCTGCTCCAGTCATCTCTCCCACCAGCTATTTTTTCAGAGTACTGATTGCCTCCTAACTAATTACCTTGTTTAATATGTTTATTGCTGCTTATTCTCTTGTCTCCCGCTACTAGAATGTCCACTCCACAAATTGTTTATCTGTTTTTGTCTCTGTTGTATGCCCCGGGCCTAGAGAGTGTCGACATAGATGTTTAATGAGTTTTTGTTGAGTGAATCTGCCAGGTGAAAATCATACATAGATTAAGGAGAAGACTCAGTGGCTGTTGTAAGACTTCAGTGGCACCAAGGCTGTAATTAACCAGGCCTTCTTTGTAGTGAGCTCCCAAATGTTGACATTCTCATTAATGACTAGAAGACCTCAATCAAACTGTCCATTCCGCTAAGTGCTGCCTTAGTTGAGTGAAATGTTGATAGATCTGCCTCTCTGCCTGGCCTTGTTTTATCAGCAAGTTGTAATGACACAAGCAAATGAGACCAAAGCAAGTATCTCCACAAAACAGCGGTACATTTCTCATATTGCCAGTTACCTCCTGTTACACTTGAAAAATAAGATTGAAATGTCTTTTTTAAGAATGTGGTTTACATTTTGTGCAAAGTAGAAACTGAGAGAAGGGAATTTTTTTTTGTTATGGTGGTATGTTTGCCTGAATTCTTTTATGTCCATAAATATTGTGTACCTATGCTTAAATATGTAAACCTACCATGATATGAACTGGATTTGGGCCACCCCACATTCTTCCATAGTGTTTAACCGTCTGCACTCACACCTGAATTAGAGTAATACAGGAAGATACGGACATCTTTCATTTTCCTATGGGCAGAGTTTTCAAATAAATGAGTTTTATTTTGCTCTCAGTTGACACATGGGTGTATACAGTTGCATTGTTATAGGTTAGAAAGATCAATGTATCAGGAAAAGTCCCACATAAAAATCCACGTAGGTGATGTTTTAGTGTTGTTGCGTAGAAGACAGCTGATAATTCAACTCTGAACGTTTCCCTAACACTGCACCAGATCAATCCATGCTCTTTTGTTTTCCCTCCATTTTAGCAAATTGATGGAGAAGCATTTCTGCTTATGACCCAAACGGACATTGTTAAAATTATGAGCATTAAGCTGGGTCCTGCTCTCAAAATTTTCAATTCTATCCTGATGTTCAAAGCTGCAGAAAAGAACTCTTACAATGAACTTTGAAGACTGGATTCTATGTACCATCAGCTTTCCACTTTAAAGCTTATGTTTTATTCAAAGCACAAGGATGGTTGTAACTCTTAAGGGAGAAATCTCCAAAAACTCAGAAGAGCGAGGCTGTCGGATTATTTATATTTCTCAAGAGACAATATATGAATTTTTCTGAAAATGCTTGAGCTTTTAAGCAAGTACTGTCTAACAACAGTCATCTTTTTTGGTTCTGTTCACTGAGCTAAATTTATCTTTGTAAATCTTTTTGAGGCTGGGGGTGGGGGGCAAGGGAACCTTCATTAATTATTTATGGATAAAGGGGGACAGAATAAGAACTTTTGGCATTTTGTAAACATTGTTGAATTCTCTTTCATGTACACCATTTCTTTTTCAATACTTGCAGGAACCTTTTTATATAATCAAAATTCAACTTAAACCAAATTAGTCAAAACCTGGCTAAATTTAGCCAGTTGGGACTGTTACCTGTATTGTTAATTTTGTGCCATATTTTGAATTGCAACATTATGCTAAGTATAACTTTGCAAGTCATGATATTGCCTAACTGCTTGTAATAATTTGTTGGAACTGAATAGTTGTAAAAATTACTTTTCTTTAAATCAGTGTTCTTACTTTTGCACGAATTATGAAATGTTAAGCAGATTACTTTTTCACCAGCATCTTTACTATAATTACCAAAAATGTGTATATAAAAGAATGAAACTGAAAAAATAAAATATATAAACAGAAATAAATTAGGTAATGTATTTGAATGGCATCAATCTCATACATCATGGTGCCCTGTGTGTTTACGAGAGTCAGTTGGTATCAAAGGAATATGCAGTTACATTTGGGGGAATGTTTGTAAGGATCTTGAACTATTTATGAGATTATCTTGAGCTTTTCTGTTGTTGATGTAACTGTGGTGCTTCACAGAGATAAAGGGTTCAGTGTAGTCTACACCAGTTCATAAAGAGCTGTCTCAGACCTTACGGGGTCCTCCAAACCCAAAGGATTTCTTCAGGGTTGGATAAAGAGAGAGTGTAGAGTGAATAGATTTTACTGAAAAGGCAAGGTGTGATGGAGCAAAATCAGTAGACAAAGATTCTAAATGCTCACAGATCAGGGAGGCAGGTTCCCAAAGCAATCATTCAAGTACCTCCATGTTGGAAGGGTTCCTTTTCCTGTAGAACACTTTGCCTCTATTTATAAGCGTACAGATGCACTTTAAATGAAACCTTCACTTACCTATGAACTGATAGCTGATAGTGTTATGTTTTTGTTTTTGTTGGCAAGATTGCATTTGTAAGGAAAAAGGTAAATTATTTCATCAGCCTTTTGATGTAGTTTCTAATTTCAGGATTGGAAATTTAATCAAGAACTGTTTTGAAAACAAAGGAAGTTAGTGTAGCATGCGCTTAGAATTCTGGAGAAATTCCACCTCTCCCCTTAGTTGCTGTTAGCTTTCCTGATATTCCATCGATATTCCCAAATTCTGTATTCCCATTGGAAGGCTATTAGCAGCCCTTTGCATTTGCCATAATTCCAGGTAAAACAGGGTCAGTGACATCTACAGTGTCCCATTCATTTCTTTGCATGAAATCTGTTTAATGAGTTTTTTGGTCCTTTTTTACGTTTTGTTCAGAATTTGTACATTCAAGTTGCACTTGTTATATCTGATATGAATGAAATAAACTCTTCAATTGGAGATGCTTTTTTTTTTTACATCTGTATGATTTTTAAGAAAACCTGTGGCTAGGAGAGGCAGAACCAGAGCAGGAACAATACTGTGCAATATGGACATTAGATGGCTCTGTCACGCGTCTGTAGGAGTCAGAATCGTTTGTCAAACGATGTCCCAGATGATACGAAGAACAACAGAAAAATTCATAAAGAATAGTTTTAGGTCAAGTAGGATTCATACCCATTAGAGATTGTTCCCTTGTAGTTTAAAGTCTCTTATGGAAAGATATTTTTAAAATCTTACCAAAAATCCTCATTCATTCTAAGTACCATGTTGTGTGTTAGAGGCAAGTCATTAAATATACTAGGGTGGCACAGGATTAGTGTACCTCGAGAATGGGGAGTCCTTTTTGTCATTCCATTCCTAAAATATAGTCTAAGTTTTAATAGAGGAAACAAATGTTAGGATGGCAGAGAGAGGTCACTGAGTGAGAGATGCAGTCTTGAGGTAAGGCAGAGCAGACGGATGGATAGGGATGTGGAACAGGGTAGAACCTGTCCAAACTAAAAATAAAACCAAACCAAACTCACTGCCGTCAAGTCAGATCCAACTCATAGCGACCCCTCCTTGTGTATCACTATGGAAGTTGATTGCCCAACTTTCCTTCCTAGGAGGAGTGGCTGGTGGGTTTGAACCGCCAGCCTTCTGGTTAGCAGTCATATGCCTTAGGCAAAATTAGAAATCTTGTAGTACAAGCCAAGTAAGACCTATCTGCAGGTTGAAATGTGTCTATAAGCTGCCACTTTGTAATTTCTACATTCTATGAACTCAACCTCCAAAGAAAATAGGGTTGTAGTAGTCACGAAACAAATTGTTACCAGGTGGGAGGGCTGTGCTGGGCACTGAGCATAGGTACACTGTTGAGGGAGACACAGTTTGTGATCTGCCCTCATGGTCAGTTCATGTCATGTGTGAAGCCAAACTTCACTGCAGTTTCCCTGTAACTCTCCCGCCATCACTATGCCCCAAAGAAAGACTTAATTCAACTTCAGCCTTAGAAATTGTATACTTTGTAAGGAAAGTAATCTTGAAAAGCATGGAAAAATTCATTTTGGTGAAGAAGACTAAGATTGTGAAATTTTAAAAATAGTTGAGGCAATTTGGGGAAATAAAATTTGTAAGATACAGTCCAGTAAAAGAAATAGTGACTATGGGATAAGGACTAGTTTCTGTGAAAGTGACATGTGCCAAGTTATTTCCTCTCCCCTGTCTGTTGTAAATAGTTCATGAGTAATCATTGTTCAGATGGGCAGCTGACCTTTCATGTCCTTTCATCTCCCCAACTTAAAACATTTTAATTTCTCTCTGGTGGCATAGTGGATAAGGCACTTGACTGCGAAGCAGAAGGTCAGCAGTTCAAACCCACCAGCTGCTCTGTGCAAAGAAAATGGCAGTCTACTTCTGTGAAGATACACAGCCTCAGAAACCCAACAGGGGTCACTATCAGTCAGAAATGACTCAGTGGCAGTGATTTTTGAGTGTAAGCAGTCCTTACAGAGAGAAAAGATAATATCCAGGAAACTGGTGATCTCAGTGGTAAAGTAATTTGTACCATCTCCAAAGATGCATGTTGTAGAAATGTTTCTTTCATAATTCACATGAACACCTTTTTTAAACATTTTTTAATGTAAGGTCATGAAATTAAAAAAAAAAAAAGCCAAAAAATATTCATTGCGTCGTGATGCAGATATTAACACATTTGAAAATCTCTTTCATCCCTGTTCTTTCAAAATTGAGATGTAGCATTTGTGTTTTAATGATGGCATCAAGGTTTCTTTAAAAATGTTTTTCCTTGGAAATGTTTGGAAAGATTGAGAGTTCACTGAGTCTTAATAGATCCAAAAAGTACTTGTAAAGCCATTGTTAGGAACAAACCAAATCAGAGAAGGTGGGAGTCTGTAACCATTTGTACAGATGAGATGGGGAATCAACCAGGGCTCTTGAGAAAGGCTGGAAAGCAGCTAGGAAGAGGCCTACCCTGAAAACTTGAAGCTGGTCCCCAAATGGTCCTGAGTGAAGAGCCAGGTCAGTCTGCGCAGCCCTCAGGTTACAAACAAGATACGTTCCTAAGTGTGTCTTTTAAGTCGGATTTGTAGGTTAAGTAAAATAGGTGCATACGGTTCTTATTTAACCTTACTTTAAGGCAAGAAACCAATCCTGGTGACATCAGCGGTTAAAGCACTTGCCTGCTAACTGAAAGGTCGGCAGTTCGAACCCACCAGCCACTGCGTGGGAGAAAGATGTGGCTGGCTGATTCTATAAAGATTTACAGCCTTGGAAATGGTATGGGCCATCAAGTGAAGGTGACTGTGATGAAGAATTTGTTGCGAATAGGGATTGGTTCAGTCATTTCAGAGTGAGGGCTAATTTACATTAACATTACAGGGCAAGTGTGAGTCTGACACCCATAATGCAGGGAATTACTGGATTACACACACACACACACACACGCACACAAAACATGCCCACCTGCTCAAGCAAAAAGGGCACATAGGGCAGACATAAACCCTGAAAGTCAAGACCAGAAACCATATGGGAAGATGAGTAACAGACGATCGTTGAATTTCCAGAGGGAAGCAGGACAAAATGACACAGTCCCAGATGATCAGAAAACATGCCAGCCAGGTCAGCTAGCAGTAAGGAGACCCCGGAAATGAAGCAGCCATGTTCTCCATAAGTGTGTTTGACTGAATCCCCAACTAGGGCCAAGCAGACTCTACGGAGGAAAGGAGAACTGGAGTATTTAAAATGTTTCCAAGCAATGTTTAAACCAGAGGCAGCCCATAGACCCCAAATTTGCAACTCCTGGGCATTAAATCTTTTCAGTCAGATTCTAATCCAGAGGATTCAAGTAAATGTGAATGTTGTGTCTTTTAAAAACTAGTGCACCTTCAAAAGTAAAACTTTAACATGGAATTTATGGAACTCAAAGTCAATCATCCTTTAAGCATTATTTTATTACAGAATTTCACAAGTATCTAAATGTAATGACCAAAGGAAGTGTAATTCATTGACATCTTTGATTCGAGGTGATTTTCTAATAATCTACATCTAGCACCCTAAATCAAAGCAAGTTTTTATAACATTTGAGCAGTCCCAGAGATAATTCTGATACAACATTTTGCTTGCTGTTAAATGGCTGGGTGTTGAAATTCATTCTTTTCCTGTTACGGAGGAAAAATAGGGATGATGCATATCAAAAATCAATGTCTTTAGGAATCTGAGGGTTTGGCACAGTCTTTGCGGACACTTAATCCCAAATACATGAAAGGCAGCTAGCAGTGCGGCCAAGGCCGTAACACAGTCATCCACCTTTGTGAGCCTCTCTTTTTCTAAATACAAAGAAAATTCACAGTCATTGATGTTGAAAGGGTTTTTAACTTCTAACACGGGCGTTGTCACCTGCACCTGAAATAAATGATAATGGCGTCATGACCTGATAATACGCAAAATAGCTAATAAAACAAACCTAACTTTACCACAGTATGATACTAAAGGAGCTTGTTACAATATAGCTTATGTAAAAATACGACAAAACATACTTCAAAACAGACCACCATCCTACTTTTAAATAAATGATTCTGTGAAAATGTGGAATGTCAAACCAGTATTCATTGGCAGATTTCATACCTTCTCATTCACAACAACAAAAAGGCTGGAATCATCCCCAAAAACATCTGGTAGGAGTAAACATGTGGCCGTCATCTTCATATCTGTCAAAGCAAAAATGTTTACAATCCCAAGGAAAAGTAAGCTTCTATCAATTGTAAACAAAGTATTAAAATAACTGGATGCTTAAAAAGTTAATTGGTACCTACTACAAGACAACAAGGAGCTCTGGTAGCATAGTGGCTAAGGCACTTTACTGCTAACCAGAAGGCTGGCGGTTCAAACCCACAAGCCACTCCTCGGAAGGAAGGTTGGGCAATCTACTTTCGTAGTGATACTGCCTTGGAAACCCAAGGAGGGGTCGTGATGAGTCGGGTCTGACTCGACGGCACATAACAACAATAAGAGAACAGGAGCCCTGGTGGCACAGTGGTTAAGGGCTCAGCTGCTAACTGGAAATTTGGCCATCTGAACCCACCAAGCTGCTTTGCAGGAGACATACTTAGCAATCTGCCCCCATAAAGATTACAGCCGAGGCAACAGGGCAGTTCCACTCTCCCATGGGGTCACTATGAGTCAAAAATAATTAACAGCACCACCAACAACACAAAACAAACTAGCCTACTTAGATCAGTGTCTCTGGTTTGTATTTAACCAACATCCCCTTCTAATAAACATTAAAAACCTCATGAATCACTGACAGGAAAAGATGAGGGTTCTTATCTTTCCTGTCTGTCATATCATCCAGAATGATTCTGCTGTGCTGTGCTTTGTGATTATAAAATAAACAAGTTACTAGTTCCCTAAGGAGAATTTTACAGTATTGCGGGTGCTTATCTGAGACAGTCTTCTCTTTCTCATCACTTGTGCCACTGAATTTTACTTATTATCCAAAGAGCAGCTTTCCAGTTACTCTGCATTATACAGATGACTGAGACCACGTCCCCCCGTAGCAGGGTTACTAACGTTTCAGTATGTCTTCATCTGTGCACTGCTTCATTTTTTCTTGCAAAACAATATTGATTGGATTATTTGCCACTATATAAGAAGTTAGTATATTTTCTGAATAGGATTCCAAAATGTGCTTTGTTTTCTTGTAAATATCTGTTCTTGTAAGAAGTTGGAATTCTCTGAACATCTGATAGAAGAAAAAATACACATATATTATATACCCATATCAGGGCACCCATATCAGAACACAAGTAAACAAGCTCATGTAAGAACACAAGGAAGTAAATAACTATAGGATTATAATAAGCTTTGAATGGTAGTTTAATATAGAATAGATATTTTTAGCAGCTTTGGTAAAGAAATAAAGACTTAGCATGGGGGCAGGAGAAAAGAATGAAAGCCTGAAGTGAATGGGAAAAGATAAATAATACACATGGAAAAATTCTAAGCCCATAGAATTAAAACTTCATAGATTGAACTAAATGAGAAGTGCAACCCATATAAGCATAGCTTGGCTATTTGGGTAACCAGCTAAGATTCTAGAACATTACAATTCTGTAGGCAGTGTTTTGGTAGTCTCCAATTAAAGACAAAAGAAGAAAACTATTAGATTTTATGAAGCATATCTGGAAAAATACCTAACTCTAGTATTCTACAGGGAGAGAATAGAGCTTTTGAAAATGTCAGATCAGAAGGAAATAAATAGTGAAAGACGCTATAGGTGCTTTGACTACAAGGTGAAAACGAAACCAGTTTACCTGTATGGAAATCCCTTTACTCAAAACTATTTTTTTCTACCACTGTCTAAATTCTTTTCCTCAGAGACTTCTACCACCATTGCTCCCTCCCCACTTTTTTTGACTGGG
Source organism: Orycteropus afer afer (assembly GCF_000298275.1). NCBI lineage: Eukaryota > Metazoa > Chordata > Mammalia > Tubulidentata > Orycteropodidae > Orycteropus > Orycteropus afer. The sequence goes on from NW_006921769.1 coordinate 1,692,193, forward strand.
TCATATAAGGCTGTACCCACACTAATAGGAATTAACTCAATCATTGTTTTCCATCTAAAACTATCTGTAAAGAACAACTACATACTACGCAGTGAGACTCATTATTCCTTGAATATTTTGGTAGATCATAAATTGCCCAAATATTAGGTCCAAAGGTATTGGAAAGCTGGAATGCAGATTCTCATGGAAGTATACTGGTTCTGTCATCAGGCAATACTCTGAACCACCAATCCACACTAATATTCTCAGGAAGGGTTTTCTCAGCCAGGAATCATGGAAGCGAAGCATGAAGAAAGTGAGTGTCCCTCGCTTTCCTAAATGCACAGCCTAGGAATTTTCTGAACTTTATTTTTAAATAATGTCAAGCTTAAATTTGCTGAACTAATAAACAGAATTTACAAGGACCCTTCACATAGCTTCTCCCAATGCTAACATTTGTGATCCATTTTAAAATAAACCATAGACATGATGCACATTACCCCTTAATCCTTCAATGTACTTCCTAAGTATAAGGACACTCTCCTACACAACACAGTATAACCATCAATAATCACCGATTGCATTCAAATTTGCCAATTGTTCCAATAATATTCTTCATACATTAACAATCTAATGAGGATCACATGTGAGATTCAGCTATCCTGTCTTTATAGTCTTCTTGAGTATGAAAAGAGAGCTCTGGTAGCATAAGGTCTAAGGCACTTGACTGCTAATCAGAAGGGTAGCAGTTCAAACCCACCAACCACTCCTCGGAAAGAAGGTTGGGCAACTTACTTCCGAAGTGATACCGCCTCAGAAACCCAAGGAGGGTCACTATGAGTCGAATTGACACGAGGGCAGTGAGTTTGGTTTTTGTTTCTGATGAAATAGTTCTCCAGGATTTTCCTGTATTCTTTGACAGCTCTAAAGAATAACAGTCATTTGCTTTGTAGAATGTGCCTCAGTTCAGTGTGGGTTTGCCTGATACTTCCTCCTGATTTAGGCATTTTGGCAAGAATACTATAGAACTGGTGCTGGTAATTCTCACTGCATCATGAGGCAGAGGATGGCAGTTTGGCTCCATATTGGAGACAGTAACTTTAATCACTTGATTAAGATGGCATCTGCATGGATTTTCCACTGTAAAGTTAAATAATAGACATACTGTACTTATTAACTGATAGTCAATACATTTTTTTGTGGAGACACTTTGAATCCATCTAAATGTTGTTCCTCATCAAACTTTCATTCACCAGACTTAACACCTATTAGTGACACTTGCCTGAATCGAGTATTACTGTGATAGTGGCCAAATGGTGATTTTTAAATTCATCATCCTTTTTAAATCTACTAGTTGGCTTTTGATTGAGAGTAGAGCTTCTATGCGCCCACATTTACTTATATATTCATCTATTTATATCAACAGTGGGCTCAAACACAGCAAGACCTGTGAGGATGGTACAGGCCCAGGCATGTCTCATTCCATCACACACAGGTTTGCTATGAGTTGGAACCAACTGCACGGTACCACCACCAACAAACATCAGACCAACAGATTCATATTTTACTAAAAAGGCTACCAATATGATCTTTTATTTATATTAATGCTCAAAAATTGTCCAGAATTGGCCAATGGGAGCCTGCTTCAAACTGATTTAAATGTCTTCTTGACATATCTCATCAGTCTTTGAGCACTTCTGCTACACAGAATTTCAAGTTCAATGGAGCAAAATACAGTGTGCCTGGGGCCTAATGCTCTTCAACAGTGAGAAAACCATCTCCCATGATCCTCAATGGATTTATTTATTTGCCAACTTCCTCCATGCACCATGTAGCCAATTCACAGCCATGAAAGACAACACAGATACCTCCCCTGCCTACCCTAGCCTAGCATGCCACCCAAAGCTGGGCCTTGGATGCACCTCTCCCCTAGCTGGGACACACCAGTGCCCACCTCTGTGCAGCTCCCACTCAAGGCCCTTATTGGGTGCATTAGCAATAAGCTTGGCCCCAATAAATGGGAGGGAAGAGAAGAAGGACCCAGGCATACTCTCTTCCTCCATCGTTCATTGTTTTATTATCATATATTTTCACATCTTATAGACTCCTCAATACAATATTAACTACTTTTGCTTCCAACAGTTAGTTACATTTTAAAGAAACTAAGAGATGAAAATAAAAGGTAATGCTTTCTAATTACCCACATATTTATTACAATTCCCAGTGTCCATTAATTCCACTAGATCTCTACTTCTTGGAGCTCTGGTGGCATAGTGCCTAAAACGTCTGACTGCTAACCAGAAGACTGGTGGTTCAAAACCACCAGCTACTCCTCGGAAAAATGACTGGGCAATCTACTTTCATAGTGATACCACCTTGGAAATCCAAGGAGG
>NW_006921769.1:1696429-1698302 GCF_000298275.1 Orycteropus afer afer
CTATGAGTCAGATTCGACTCAATGGCAGTGAGTTTGGTTTACTTTTTATATGCCTGTGTGTATGTGTCAGTTTTATCATTTTAACTGCTGCAAGGCAGGCTCAGTAGTAGCTATTCCATCATGGCCAAAAGCCAAACTCAGATTCTTTTGTTTTCTTTTAAGACTTTATTAGTTGGTAATTCGTATGCACTTCACTTAAGTTTTAAGAGAAGATTGTTGAAATAGTTTCTAGGTAAGGTAAAAGTTATAGCACCTCAAAGGAGGTACTGGGAAAAATTTTTAAATTGTTCATGTTTGTGGTGAGTATTGTCCTCCTTCTCTCTCCTCACCTACCACCCTTCTACTTCCCTCATGTCATATCCACTAGATCCTGCTGAGAAATTCTTAGTGGGTAATGTTTTATATAATCCGATAAAATGATGTTTTTCATCAATTTTTACTTTTTTAAATTTTCTGTTGAAGGAAACTTTTTTAGGGGAAGGCAAGTAAATGAGGGCAGGAGGTAATGAAGATCAGTGCCAACAGCTAGCATCATATTCCCACACCTTTTGCTTCTCTTCCTCCACACCTATGACCACAAGCTTCTACCTCAAAAAGTTTTCACAGTTTCAACAATTGTGGGGGAGCGGTGGAGCAGGAGAAGCTGTTCTGCTGGAGGGACTGTTTGTTAGTTGGTATTTTTAAGTAAGGTTAAGCTTGCTTTTTATTTTAGGAAGCATAACAAATTTAAAATCCCAACTACACAAGGCAGAGTTAGTCCTGGGGAAATATAAATTTTTTAATTCTCTTGTTTAAAGCAATAAATGTATAACTCTATTCAATAAATGTAGTTATTACAAAAACGATACTCGACTCCATATTTTGGATAGAAAAGGTGACATGCCTGAAGGAGTGAGGGGAAAAAGACACACAGATGCCACAGAAAGAGACTAGGACAAAGGGTGAAGATACAGCTGCAGGTCTGAAATCTCCACTTTATTACTTACTCGGGTGACAAAGGACCTCAGACTTATTGTAGTAGCTATGAGTCAGACTTGACTCAATGGCCACGGGTTTGGTTTGGTTTTTGGTACTGTTCTTAGGCTGCTGAACCATAGTGGATCTGTTTTAATCCTTAAGCTTTTGTCAGCTGCCCTGCAACGAAGACCCTTAAGGCTGTAAGATCGGTGATCAGAACAGCCTTATCAACCATCAACTAACTCAGTCAGCACTCAACAAATCATTAATAAATTTCTACTTCACAGAAAGTACCCTGCTAGTCATTTTAAGAACTACCATTATGTTTAAAACATGCTGCCTAGGTTTAAAAAGTTTACAGACTATCAATCTGACAGCTTTTTGCTTTAAAACTACATGTTACAAGTGCATCAATCTGGCATACATTTCCAATAGCCAGAGGCTGCTGGCTATTTCTGCTCTTAGCAACAGACATAGGCCACCCTGGTGGTGCAATGCTTAAAGCACTTAGCTACTAACCAAAAGGTCAAAAGTTCGAATCCACCAGCAGTTCTGCAGGAGAAGTCCTCAGCCTATGAAACCTTACAGAACAGTGCTACTACTCTGGTCCTACAGGGTCTCTGTGAGTCTGAATTGACTCAACAGCACTAAGCAACAACAGCAACAGACAAAACCCAAAGACTGAAAGAAGCAGGAACCAAAGAAGGGTTGCTGAAAGGATTAAATAAATTAATCTATACAAAGCACTGAGAACATTCCTACCATATAGTAAACACTCTGATATTTGCTACTGGTATTATTATTAAAATGAAACATACAGGTAAGTTCTTATTTCACATTTTTTAATGAATATACATTTATATGGTAGTTCTGGTAGCGTAGTGCCTAAGGCACTTGACTGCTAACCAGAAGGCTG
>NW_006921769.1:1699757-1709390 GCF_000298275.1 Orycteropus afer afer
ATTTCTCTCCAGTCCTTTTCTATTTTTATATATTCTTGCTGGAACCAGTTAATATGTTCATTTACCTCAGAAGCAAAACAAACAGCTTCTTCCTGCAAAATATTTTCAAAATATCAGTATGTCCCATATTTCAAGTGACAGTTTGGCATTTCACAAAAACTTGTATTACAAGCTGTTATTACACACTCCTTGGATTGTGCAAACTGTTAATGCACTCAGCTGCTAGCTGAAATGTTGCACTTTCAAGTCTACCCAGAGGCTCCTTGGAAGAAAGGCCTGGTGACTGACTTCTGAAAAGCCAGCTACTGAAAACATTCTGAGCACAGTTCTCCTCTGACACACATGGGATCACAGGAGTTGAGGTCGACTCAGTGACAACTGGTCTGATCTGCATACTCTTCATAATGCATTCATAAGGTGAACATCACCATGGATAATTAAGTTTGGCCCTGACCATGATTGACAAATGGACAGTCTTTAGCACTACAAATGAACTAGATAGTTAATCACTTACAATGAAATTATAATCTGTTCTCTTGAGAGATCTAAGAGTTACTTTACTGTCTACATATTTCTTAATTGAGAACATAGATAACCCAGAAGTTTCCAATTTAACAGGGATGTTGTCTAATCTACACTTTTAAATTTTAGAAGACAAATGTTAAAGAAGAAGTAAAAAGTCTTTTAAAGTTTTATTTTCATTTGTCTTTTTCCTTAAGAGAGTACCACTGCACATTCAAGAACTAATGCAGATTTGAATTTTTACAGCTGTTTTAATGTCTTTTTAAAGCTGCAGTACCATGCCTTATAATTTAAATTCAATTCAAATGATAACAATGGCTATTTTGTGATGATAAATTATCAAACTACTGATTATATTCACCATACAGTTGGATACATGGGTGCTTTGGGGCAGCTGAAAAACACCTCACATATTGTAGTTAAAAATCTAAGATACTCACCGTTCTAGAAAAATCAGTTGAGAGGACACTCAGATGAACTGCATTTGAAGTAAAAGAGGTGGTAAACTATTCTAGCTAACCAGAATGTACAAAGATGTTCCCTGTAAAAGATGAGCATGAGAAGCCTAAAATTCTTCAAAATCAAGGCTTTTTACAAGCACATTAGGGAAGCTTCAGGTTCATTGTCCATGAACATAGGATGATGACTAGCAAGAAAGACATGACCAAGTGACAATTTCTTAGAAAAATATAACTTATCAAAACTGACTAAGAAGTAATTCCTAAAATTTCATTGGAAGAGTCTTCCCAAAAAAAAAAAAGGCAAGCTGTAGAGCTTAGAAACAAATTCTATTAAAGATTCAAAAGACAACATTCCAAATTTATGTATTTTCCAGAGAACTGAAGAAAAGGACTGCTCTCCAATCCATTCTATGAAGCCTGTATGACATTGACTCCCAAACCTGAAAGAACAGTACAGTAAATTGCTTGATGTGGCCCTTCTCGCCACTGTCCTCCATTCTGTGATGTATTGTAAATCCTATTATCCATGTCTGTTTTGGGTGGTGTGGTAGTTAAGGTTGGGTGTCAACTTGGCTGAGCAGCTGGTAGAAGTTGTTCCCTATAATGACTGGCAATTGGCTCTGTGGTGGGATTTGCCTTGAGCTGCTGATTGTTAAGGCCATCCACTTAGGTTATTTCTGTTGGGGCAACACAGGTGGAATGTATCTTGAGTCCTGCCTTGCTGGGGAGTATAATTCAAATCACCACCCTTAGCTTCCTTGAGGGTATGCCTACGAATCTCCTGGGAAGGTTTACCCTCCCCTTGCTCCGGTTCTGTGTCCTGGCTCATCCTCAGCTCACCCCTGGATTTGGACAGCAGCTGTCGTCTGATCTGCTGATAGAGGTTCATCAAACCCTGAGAATTGGGAGGATCCTCCAGACCTACTCACAGATCTGGGACTCACCAGCCTGCCAGCCTCCACCACTACTACGTGAGACGAACCCTTGGGTGTCTGTGAGTTCTGTGAGGTGTTACAGCAAAATACAGAACCCTAAGACGGGGGAAATTACTGGGAGGAGGAGGAGTTAATGTCTGAAATGATAGAGTGGTACTGTAGTTTGGACATTTGGGACATCTTTAACCTCCGCCTCATGGGGACTGGCCTTGTGCTGATCTTTCTGAGGGAGACTGTTCAAGCAAATAGTGTAAAAGAGAAAAATTACAGGTCACTCTCATTCATGAACAAAGACAAATATTAGGAACCAAGAAGAACTAACTTGATTTATCCCAGACATGCAATACTGTTTGACATTAGTAAGAAAACTTTAGTAATCCAAAAGGGGATATAATCGATTTGCCCACTACATTTCACATGTTTTCATACTGAAATCTGAATGATGAGACCACTGTTGAGTTGGAGCAGAAAAGTAGCAGATTTTGAGAAACGAGGTAGGTGTTAACAGCTGTATAATCTACCTGGATTATCTAAGTATATATAAATATTGCATATTGCATTAACTGATTAAAAGAGAAAAAAATATATGATCATTTCAAAATATGCAGAAAAAGCATTTTCTCAGATTTGGCATCCTTTTAAGATTAAAGGGCAAAAATTTTTTGTCAAAATGAGAGTAAAATTTTTCAAACCTTTTAATGCTTTCTACCAAAACCCTAGAGCAAGCATAATTTTTAATGGTAAAATTTTAGAAGAATTCTCTTTAAAATTAAAAAATATATAAAAATGCTCTATTATACTCTTATTCAGCCTTGTACCAGAGGTCCTAGCCAGAGAAGTAATATCATAGAAGGTAAAAAGATTGGCAAGTTAGAAACAAAACTGTCATTACACATAAATGATATTATTATTACTTAAGTGAAACCACAAAATGATGTACACATATATTATAATAATTAAGGAGTAACTACATGCAAGACCTGTGTGCATTACCCAGTGCTCCATAACAAAAATACCACAAGTGGGTGACTTGAAAGAACAGGAATTAATTGTCTCAGTTTGGAGACTAGGAGTCCAAACTCAGGGAGCGGGCGGGGCTACGCTGTATCTGCTCTAGAAGACAGTTCCTGGTCTCTTTCAGCTTTGGGCCGCCCCAGCATTTCCTTGTGTTCCTTAGCTTACAGACAGATCCCCATATACAGTGCTCTCTCCTCTGTGTGTGTCTCCTTCCATGTCTATTGTCCCTCTTTGTAAGACACTCAGGAGATATTAAGTGTAGCACCCACCTTATTCCAGTATGACCTCATTAACTAACAAAAGAAAAACCCTATTAAGAGATCAAAAGGGCAGTATTTGCCCAGGGATAACACTCAGGAGGCAGGAAAGGTTAGGAAAGAAGGACAAAGGGAAATGGTAAACTTGAGGAGGAAGTGGGAAGAGTGCTGCTACATTATAGGGATTGTAATCAATGTCACAAAACAAAATGTGTATGAATTGTTGAATGGAAGACTAATTTGCCCTGTAAACTTTCACCAAAATCACAATGCAAAAGAAAAGAAAAACCCTATTTCCAAAGGGGCTCCCAATCACAGGCACAGGTGGAAGGACTTCAACATGTCTTCTGGGGGACACAATTTAATCCACAACAAGATCAATACACAAAAATATAATAACAAGCAGAAAATGTAATTTTTAAAATAATTTTGCAATTGTAATAAAAGCTACAAGTTTCCCAGGAATGAAACTAACTAAAGATGTATAACATATCATTGGAGAAAATTATTGGAAAATATTAATGAGACCTAAATAAATGGATAAGTCTACCATGTTCAAGGGTAGAAAGATTCAATATCATCAAGAAGTTGGCTCTTTCAAAATGGGGCTATAGATTTAATAATATTTCTATAAAAATTCCAAAGGCTTTGTTTGGTTTTCTTACTGAAAAATTTGACAAGCTGATTCCAAAATTCATGTGAAAGACTAAATTGCTCAAGAATAACCAAGGCACTTGTGAAAAATGATAAGGCAATGGTGAAGAGTATGAAAACTTAGTTTACAACTGTATAAATAAGGGAAGTTGGTATTCATGAAAGAGTAGTAACTACTAGTAGAACATAGCAGAGGTTCTAGATACAGAGCCAAGAAAGCAAAAGATGACAACACAAATTTCTGTTGAGGAGAAGGACTATTTTATAAAAGGTACAGGAAATTGTTTATCCACATGGAAAAAAAAGAAGAAGAAGATGGACCCATACTGAACACACACACACACACACACACAAAAAAAACCAAATTCACTGCCATCGAGTTGGATCTACCTCATAGCGACCCCTCTTTGGGTTTCCTTGGGTTTCTGAGGCTGTATCACTATGGAAGTAGATTGCCCAATCTTCAAAAATAACTCTGGATTCTTTAAGGATTTGAAAGAAAAACTTTCAATTTTTGAGAAGAAAATAGAAGAGTATTTATCACTTCAAGGTAGGGAAATATTTCTTAAAAGCATTAATCCTAAGTGAAATATTTCTTAAAAGCATTAAGCACTTAGGAGTGAAACTACATTAAAACTAATAACCTCTTTTCATTTAAAGACACTATAAAGAAATTTAAAAGGCAAGGCATAAAATGAGAGGCGATATTTACAATGCATGTAACTGGTGAAAAAGTAAGATACAGAATATATAAAAGAGTCCTTTAAATAAATAAGAAAAAGTATAACTTCATAGGAGCTCTGGTAGGGTAGTACCTAAGGCACTTGACTGCTAACCATAAGCCTGGCGGTTCAAACTCACCAGCCACTCCTCAGAAAGAAGATTGGGCAATCTACTTTTTTAGTGATACTGTGTCAGAAACCCAAGGAGGGGTCGCTATGAGTTGGGTCTGACTCGATGGCACATAACAACAACAATAACAACATAATTTCATAGAGAGATAGGCAAAAGCCACTGTCTTAGTTACTTATTGTGGCCACACCACAAATACAAGTGTGTGGCTTTAATGAAAGAATTTATTTTCTCACAGCTCTGGAGGATGTGAAAAAGTCCAAATCAGGGTCTTAGCTATGTTGATTCTTCGTGCCCTTTCTTCTAGTTTTGAGTGATTGCCACCAATCCTGGGCATTCATCTGCTTGTAGACATGGCATCTGTCTTTCCCCTGTGTGTGTCTCTCTGTCTATTCTGGTTTTCTCTTTTTAATAACTCAGAAGTGATCAGGTTTAGCATCAACCCACATTGGTATGATTAACATAACAAAAGAAACACATTATTTCGAGCAACATCATATTTCCAAGTACAGGATTTACAAGTTAGGATTTCCTATTTACAAGTTAGAATTTGAACACATATTTTTGGTGAGCACAATTCAATCCATAACAAACACAAACAGACATTTTGCAGAGGAGGAAATGTGAGTGATTCATAATATATGAAAAGGTCCTCAATTTCACATATAATTAAAATGAAAATTAGGACCAAATAAGGTACCATTTTGTTCCCAGTAGAATGGAAGAAAAATAAAAAGAGATGATAATAAGTGTGACTGAAGGAGTTTAAATGGTTGCAACCATTTAGGAAACTGATTTGGCACTGTCTTATAAAACTGAGTATTTGCATTCCCCAAGAACCAGCTATTTCATTCCTAAGTATACTCTTAAAACATGTTTGCACACATATACCAAGACACATGTTACAGAATGATCACAGCAGCATGATCTATAAGTGGAGTAAAACTGAGACAAACTTAATAGCCATCAATAAGGAATGACCAGATAAACTTTGGTTCCCTGTCACAGTATCTTTAAGCCAAAGTGAAATCAATAAACTACAAGACTGAACTTAACAGCCTAGATGAAGTCCTGAGATATTATACAGCATGGATAAAAAAAAAAAGAAAAGGAAATCATCAAAGACAACACACAGTTTTCATATCATTTTCTAAACCTCAAAATAAGGCCAAATTAGACAATATATTCTTCGTTGTTGTTGTTATGTGCCATCAAGTCGGACCCGACTCATAGCGACCCCTCCTTGGGTTTCCGAGGCAGTATCACTACGGAAGTAGATTGCCCCATCTTCCTTCCAAGGAGTGGCTGATGGGTTTGAACCGCCAGTCTTCTGGTTAGCAGTCAAGTGCTTTAGGCACTATGCTACCAGAGCTCCAATATATTCTTTAGGAATGCATTAATATGTGACAAAATCTTACATTCTAAAGATGGGTGAATGGTAAACATAAAATTCAGAGTTTTGCTCACTTCTCAAGGGCAGTGGTTTGGGAAAGGAAACCACAGGCAGACACAATGGAACAGGCAGTGGTCCAATTTGAAAGCTGAACGCTGGCCTCACTACGTTGGTTTGGTTCATAAATGACATACGTTATTTTATGTCTCAAATATATATAATGATTTTTCAAGAAAAAAAATCTTTTAAGAAATGAAGAAAAAAGTTTTATATATGAGTAGGCTGCAGAGTGTTTGCCCAATACGCAAAGGCAGAATGGGGAAGTGATCAAGGAGTAATCAAAGAAAGAAGGTACAATAAAGGCAAGAGATCGCTCCTGGTCCAGGACTGCTAGCAAATGCATACATAAATGAAAAGAGTAGGCGTCACCTAGGTATCTGTGATTTCAAAGAAATCAGAATATGAAATTGAGTTGGAGCAAAACAAACTGGATAAAGCACTTATGCCACACACCCTTTACCACATTAGTACTGGTCACATCAAGGGGATCCTCTATACCAACACCACAGTGACCTACAGCCCCTAGAGGGTTGCAGGGGGACAGCAGAGAGCTCAGCTTTAGTCAATTTTTAGTCTAATTTGACAATTGGAGCAGAAAAAAGGTGGAGAATATCTCTAAGTTAAATTTTAACAAAGAATTGGCATTGCTTTTGAAGTAGTAACATACAACATGGTTTAAAATACACAGGTACACCTTTCTGTCTCCAGAAATTAAATTTCACCTTGATTTTTTGAAAACATAATTTTGCTCTATATCCTGCAAAATCTATAAGTTTACAAATAATGCATCTTGTTACAAAAATTTAACACTTATACAGGCATATCTTGGAAATACTGAGGGTTCAGTTCCAGACCACTGCAATAAAGTGAGAATTGCAACAAAGCAAGTCACTCATTTTTTGGTTTCCCAGGGAGTGTAAAAGTTATGTTTTAACTATACTGCATTCTATTAAGTGTGCAATAGCATTATGAAAAAGTTTGAAATACTGTGAGAATTACCAAAATGTGATACAGAGACAAAAGGTGAGCACAATGCTGTTAGAAAAATGGTGCTGACAGACTTGCTCAGTGCAGGGTTGCCACAAACCTCCAATTTGTTTTTAAAAAAAAAATGCAATATCTGCAAAGCAGAATAAAGCAAATCACAGTAAAATGAGGTATGGCTGAAAGTACTTTATTCCTTATCTACTTTAAAGGCACTATGTAAGGAGCCAGTAGCTTTGAGGAGCATAGCTTCTAAACGTCATCAGCCAATAGCTGGTCCTGCTTCCTCTTCCCCATGGTGCTCCCCAGAGTGGCATCTCCCTGGCTCTCTATCTCCTCTAATAGTATGTTATCTGAACTGTCCCGTAGGGAACTCACTAGCTACATGCAGCTACTGAGCACTTGAAATGTAGCTAGTCCAAATTAAGATGTGCTATATTGGTGTAAAACACCAACTGGGTTGCAATGATTATTGGGTTAGATAAAAATATATTAATGGCAATTCCGCCTGCCTATTTTCACCTTTTTTTTTTTTTTTTTTTTTTACTATGGCTACTAAAACACAATTATGTAAGTGGTCTGCACTATACAGCTATTGAGCAACACAGTGTTAGATGCTAGCATTTTCTGATATCAAATACCAGTCCTTGTTTTTAATTCTATTGTCATTAAATTGGCTTTGGAAATAATGCTTCCCCTGTGTCACTTGAACAGTCTTTGAGCTTAGCACTCAGGCATTTGTCTCAGTCAATCAGCAGTGAAAATTTTCAGCCATGCAAGTTTGTGACCTGTCTCCAAGTGTACAGCTGACTTGTAATACTTCTCAATATTAGTAAATGTGCCACCTGCTGATGGCAGTAATTGCATTATACCCAGAATGCAATTAATTGTCAACATTTTTTCTAACTTTTGCTGTCTCATTCAGTATTGCACCATGAGAAAAACAGCTGTGAAAAAGGCTACAAAAATGATTAGTATTTACATAATAAATCATGTGTCAGTGTTCCAAGAAACAAACAGTAAATGTCTTATGGGAAATCTAAAGGAGCTTAGTAAATATTCTTACCATTTGACTATCCAAGCAGTTTTTGTATAACTTTCAATTCCATTGTATTTCTATGCCAAATAAAACTACTATTTGGCTTTCAAAGCTATACAGTAGATATATAGCAAAGAAGCAGGAAAAGAAAATGATACAAAAGAGAAGAATTAATTTTAACATTATTAGTAATTTAACATCTGGTGGTTAGTACATTATTTACTTACTGAACAAATATTTAGTAAGCTTTGGGTTACTTGGAATAGTATGAAAAGAAACCAGTCCCTCTAGTCCTATTGCATGTGGCCAGAAGGCTGAAGCTGTGAAAATCTGCTTTCTATAAGTCAGTGCAGACATGGGCACCCAGTAGTCCCAGAGAACAGAAGTCAGCAAGTACTTACTGTTGTTGATGTATGCCTGAGTCAATTCTGACTCACAGCAACCCTATAGGGCAGAGTAGAACTTCCCCATAGGGTTGCCTAGGTTGTTACCTTTACTAGAAGGATCCCTGGTGGTTAGTGGTTAAGCACGTGGCTGCTAACGGAAAGGTTGGATGTTTGAACCCACTAGCTATGGGAAAACATGGGACGATTTCCTTCTATAAAGATTACAACCCTAGAAACCCTATGGGGTAGTTCTACTCTATCACTTGGGGTCAAGTAGATGCTGCTCTTCCTCCCACAGAGCAGCTGGTGGGTTTGAACTGCTGATCTTCCCCACTAGGCCACAAGAGCTCCTTAAAATACACTTAAATGTCTCCAAAGAAAGAAAGTTCCCTGCAGAGAGAAGAAAGGGGGAAAAAAAAAAAAACACAGGAAGAAAGCAGCAAAATTTCCAGCATAAACTGCAAGTCCTTCTTGTATTGCACTGAGAAAACCAACTGAATTTTCACCACATATCCAATTGGGAGCAAAATTACCAACAAAAAGAAGTCCTGGCCCAGACAGTTTCATTGGAGAATTCTACCAAACATTCAGAGAAGAAATGACACCAATCCTACTCAAACTATTCCAAAACATACAAAAAGGATGGAATCCTCCCTAACTCATTTTATGAAGCAAGAATAACCTTGATTCCAAAACCAGGCAAAGACGTCACTCAAAAGGAAAACTACAGACCAATATCCCTCATGAATATAGATGCAAAAATCTTCAACAAAATCCTAGCCAATAGACTCCAACACCATATCAAGAAAATCATTCATTATGACCAAGTGGGGTTCATATCAGGTATGTGAGGATGGTTCAACATTAGAAACAAACATATCAATAAATGCTCATGATCATTAGCCATTAGAGAGATGCAAATCAAAACAATAATGAGATACCATCTTGCCTCAGCACTAGTAGCAAAGTAAACAAGACAGAAATAACAAATGCTGGCAAGGATGCAGAGAGATTGGGACTCTGATACACTGCTGGTGGGACTGTCAAATGATACAACCACTGTGGAAAGCAGT
>NW_006921769.1:1709490-1738325 GCF_000298275.1 Orycteropus afer afer
ACTATGGCTACTAAAACACAATTATGTAAGTGGTCTGCACTATACAGCTATTGAGCAACACAGTGTTAGATGCTAGCATTTTCTGATATCAAATACCAGTCCTTGTTTTTAATTCTATTGTCATTAAATTGGCTTTGGAAATAATGCTTCCCCTGTGTCACTTGAACAGTCTTTGAGCTTAGCACTCAGGCATTTGTCTCAGTCAATCAGCAGTGAAAATTTTCAGCCATGCAAGTTTGTGACCTGTCTCCAAGTGTACAGCTGACTTGTAATACTTCTCAATATTAGTAAATGTGCCACCTGCTGATGGCAGTAATTGCATTATACCCAGAATGCAATTAATTGTCAACATTTTTTCTAACTTTTGCTGTCTCATTCAGTATTGCACCATGAGAAAAACAGCTGTGAAAAAGGCTACAAAAATGATTAGTATTTACATAATAAATCATGTGTCAGTGTTCCAAGAAACAAACAGTAAATGTCTTATGGGAAATCTAAAGGAGCTTAGTAAATATTCTTACCATTTGACTATCCAAGCAGTTTTTGTATAACTTTCAATTCCATTGTATTTCTATGCCAAATAAAACTACTATTTGGCTTTCAAAGCTATACAGTAGATATATAGCAAAGAAGCAGGAAAAGAAAATGATACAAAAGAGAAGAATTAATTTTAACATTATTAGTAATTTAACATCTGGTGGTTAGTACATTATTTACTTACTGAACAAATATTTAGTAAGCTTTGGGTTACTTGGAATAGTATGAAAAGAAACCAGTCCCTCTAGTCCTATTGCATGTGGCCAGAAGGCTGAAGCTGTGAAAATCTGCTTTCTATAAGTCAGTGCAGACATGGGCACCCAGTAGTCCCAGAGAACAGAAGTCAGCAAGTACTTACTGTTGTTGATGTATGCCTGAGTCAATTCTGACTCACAGCAACCCTATAGGGCAGAGTAGAACTTCCCCATAGGGTTGCCTAGGTTGTTACCTTTACTAGAAGGATCCCTGGTGGTTAGTGGTTAAGCACGTGGCTGCTAACGGAAAGGTTGGATGTTTGAACCCACTAGCTATGGGAAAACATGGGACGATTTCCTTCTATAAAGATTACAACCCTAGAAACCCTATGGGGTAGTTCTACTCTATCACTTGGGGTCAAGTAGATGCTGCTCTTCCTCCCACAGAGCAGCTGGTGGGTTTGAACTGCTGATCTTCCCCACTAGGCCACAAGAGCTCCTTAAAATACACTTAAATGTCTCCAAAGAAAGAAAGTTCCCTGCAGAGAGAAGAAAGGGGGAAAAAAAAAAAAACACAGGAAGAAAGCAGCAAAATTTCCAGCATAAACTGCAAGTCCTTCTTGTATTGCACTGAGAAAACCAACTGAATTTTCACCACATATCCAATTGGGAGCAAAATTACCAACAAAAAGAAGTCCTGGCCCAGACAGTTTCATTGGAGAATTCTACCAAACATTCAGAGAAGAAATGACACCAATCCTACTCAAACTATTCCAAAACATACAAAAAGGATGGAATCCTCCCTAACTCATTTTATGAAGCAAGAATAACCTTGATTCCAAAACCAGGCAAAGACGTCACTCAAAAGGAAAACTACAGACCAATATCCCTCATGAATATAGATGCAAAAATCTTCAACAAAATCCTAGCCAATAGACTCCAACACCATATCAAGAAAATCATTCATTATGACCAAGTGGGGTTCATATCAGGTATGTGAGGATGGTTCAACATTAGAAACAAACATATCAATAAATGCTCATGATCATTAGCCATTAGAGAGATGCAAATCAAAACAATAATGAGATACCATCTTGCCTCAGCACTAGTAGCAAAGTAAACAAGACAGAAATAACAAATGCTGGCAAGGATGCAGAGAGATTGGGACTCTGATACACTGCTGGTGGGACTGTCAAATGATACAACCACTGTGGAAAGCAGTATGGTGATTCCTTCAAAAATTGGAATTAGAAATACCATTTGACTCAGCCATTCCATTACTAGGTATATATCCTAAAGAAATGAGAGCCAGAACAAGAACATACGCACACCCATGTGCACTGCAGCACTATTTACAATAGCCAAAAAATGGAAACAACCTAGATTCCATCAACTGAAGAATAGATAACCGAACTATGATACATACACACGATGGAATATTATGCAACCCTAACGAATAACATAGAATCTGCAAAACATCACATAAGGTAGATGAACTTGGAGTACATTATGCTGAGTAAAATAAGTCAATCACAGACAGACAACTACTGTATTAATCCGTTATTGTAAAAAGTCAAGGAAAGGTTTTTCTATGGAAGGAAATTTTGTTAGTTACCAGGGGTGGGAGGGAAGGGGAGGGAACACTGTTAGACAGGTAGAGACAAGTATTGATTTGGGTGAAGAGAAGAGCAATGTGCCAAATGTGAGTGATCAACACAGTGGCACCGAGGAAGAGGAAGACATAGAGGTACATGCGAGGTAGAGACAACAAAGATGAACCTTTTTGCACTTACAGTACTGCGTTGTCAGTGAAGGCAAACATGCAGATATATGGGTGGATAGATGGGTGTACAAGCTGAACTATTAGGTATGTCTATGCAGGGAGGAGTGTGCCCAAAGCCATGTTTAGGGTTGGCAGACAATGTTTCTACAAATGTATTGGTATGTTCTGTAAGAATTCCCAGGTATATAGTAGAGCTGACAATGGACAAGGTTGTAGTCACTTCTTGGCCACAGCCAGCTGCCCAGAGGGAGAGAGTAGTTGGACCTGTGGGCTCGGGTCCATAGTCACAGGGGACATTAAGCTCAACTGGCATAACATACTACACAAAACATTGTTCCACATCCTACTTTGGCGAGTAGCGAATGGGATCTTAAAAGCTTGCAAGCAGCCATCTAGATACAAGGATGGGCCTCTCCTCATCCAGAGTAAAGAAGAATGAAGAAAACCAAAGATTCATGGAAACAATTAGTTCGAGCGACTGGTACACCACGCGATCTTCAGGTTATACGACTATGAGACCAGAAGAAATAGATGGTGCCTGGCTACCACTGTCAAACACTCAGAGGGGGATCTAGGTAGGAGATCCTGGATAGAACAGGAGAATAATGTGGAACAAAACTCTAAATCATTAATTAATAAATAAATAAAGATAGATAGATAGATAAATAGATGAATAAATAAATAGATGAATAAATAGATTAGATAGAAAGAAGAAAGAAAGAAAGAAAGGACTAAGTTTGCTGGTCTGATAGAGCCTGATGGAACCACTGAACCCACTGGGTTCTGGAATTGAACCCACTCCTGTGTCTTCCAGCCAAACAAAAGACAGTCATATGAGATGAACATTTACATTAGGTTGATACACTCCTTGGGGAGAACAATCATGGGAGAATAGAAGGGCTGTGTGTGCACAGGGAGACAGCTCAGGGGGCAGGAGTGCATGGGAGGGAAGGACACAGGGAACTATGGGTGGGAAGTGGGAAGGGAGCTCTTGCATTGTTGCAAACTGTAGTCAATGTCATGAGACAAAGCGTATGTGAGCCGCTGTATGGAAAGTGAATTTGCTCTATACACTCTCACCCAAATCACAATTAAAAAAAAAAAAAGTGCTATCAGGGGAAATTAAAAATGAAGATTGAAAATCACCCAGGCAGTTAGTGTGAATGACATAAAGTACATAGTCCATATATGGCACCCATCCTTGTTAGTGTTTTCAGATTTGCTTAACCACCATGGAGGACATGAGATACACATGCACACTGTTTCTGTCATATTATAGTGTAAACTGTTTCCCATCCTTTAAAGTTTTTGACCTTAGAGAGCACTGGTTCATAAGTGGGTCTTTAAAAGATCAGCAAGTTGTAGCTTCATTTGTAAGAGGGAGAAAATTAATCCTTACCAATTAGATTTGTACATCAGGAAAGAAGCTGTTTCTTCAGATGTGAACGATGTCCTTCCTATCATCTCTTTTGCCCCAGCTGGCAGGAACATCAAAGCTAAATCTTGTTGCTTTGTGAACACCTCGGCCTAGCTCTGGTACGTGCAAGTTCCATTCTTTTTGTAGTAAAGGCCCTTACATAGTAGTAGGATTTAGGCATGTCTAGCTCTGGTAGCATAGTGACTAAGGCAATTGACTGCTAACCGGAAGGCTGGTGGTTCAAACCCACCGGCCACTCCTCAGAAAGAAGATGGGCAATCTATTTCCATAGTGATGTTGTTGTTGTTGTTATGTGCCGTCGAGTCGGCCCCGACTCATAGAGACCCCTCCTTGGGTTTCCGAGGCAGTATCACTACGGAAGTAGGATTGCCCAACCTTCCTTCCGAGGAGTGGCTGGTGGGTTTGAACCGCCAGCCTTCTGGTGAGCAGTCAAGTGCTTTAGCCACTATGCTACCAGAGCTCTCCTTCCCATAGTGATAGTGCCCCGGAAACCCAAAGGAGGGGTCGCTATGAGTCGGGTCAGACTCAACAGCACATAACAACAACAACAACAAGGGGACTAGTAAGGAGCCCTGTGGCACAGTGGTTAAGTTCTTGATTGCTAACCAATAGTTTGGTGGTTTGAACCTGCCAACTAATAAAATGAGGCAGTCTGCTTCCCTAATGATTACCTGAATAACCAAACCTATGGCCATCAAGTCAACGCTGACTCATAGTGACCCTACAGGACAGAGCAGAACTGCCCTGTCACATTTCCAAAGCTATAAATCTTTATGGAAGCAGACTGCCTCATTTTTCTCCCAAAAAGTGGCTAGTGGGTTTGAATCACTGACCCTTTGGTTAACAGCTGAATGCTTTAACCACTGTGCCACCAGGGCTTCTTTCCCTAATGCTTACAGCCTTGGAAACCCTGAGGGAGAATTCTACTCTGTGCTACTGGGACACTATGAGTTGCTTCTGAGAAGGAACAGAAAAAGTATACATATGAAACTGGTTCAAAGCTGACACATCAGCATGAGGGAGGAGCTGTAATTCAAAGTTATGTCCCTCAGGCTGACCCTGCTCTGACTCCTCAGATGCTAGTGGTGGGGACAATTGTTAATTTTGCAGTTTTTTACCATTCATCAACTCCAGTGAATTTTGTTTGAATTCACATATTTTCAATTCTTTTCTGAAGGAACTTTATTTTTGGTATATTGAGAATCAATGTCTTTAAGACAACCAGTTTATGAGTAATATAGTAATGCTCTTTTAGAAAGTGACTTTTCATTTCAAGAATACTAAAGATATTTTTAAATAAATACAATTCTATCTCATCATGATTTTAATTTATAATTGGAATTTTGCTGTCAAATTTTCTAAAAACATATACCACTAAATTTAGAGTACCTTCCAGATATCTTGATACTTTGGTCAAAATAAAGACACAGAATGATCTATCTGTATTTCCTTATCTGTATCTAATTATATTATCTCTATCTGTAATATCTATGTAATCTTAACTGACCTGTCATTTGAAAATAAGATACTTTTATCTAAAATTTTTCATTATGAATGATGCTGAGATGGTTTACACGATATTCTTGTTCCCTGGAGTTTATAACTTGTACTAATAACATTAAGGGGATTACATAGGTAATTCTATTACTACCACATGAATATAGCAGCTGAAAAGGAAGCAGAATATTTCCACCAAGTACATTCATTAATAAAAACATATCTGCGGTGAAAAGTTGGGGGTTCTGGTGGCATAGTGCCTAAGGCATCTCACTACTAACCAGAAGGCTGGCGGTTCAAAACCACCAGCCACTCCTTGGAAGGAAGGTTGGGCAATCTACTTCTGTAGTAATACTGCCTTGGAAACCCAAGGAGGGACCAACTCAAAGGCAGTGAGAGTGAAAAGTTAGAATTTAAATACTCCTGTTGGACTAAGATGGTGTATAAGAGATTTAGATTTTATACTTCGTAGTTTGCAACCCCAAGAAGTTCAATCTGCTCTATTAGCAGGTGAAAAAAAAAAAACAAAACAAAACATCTATTTCTAAGGATATGAGGAACTGTGCGGTGGATAAGGAACACTTACAGGATGTCAGATCATTAGGGCCACATGGTTATTTACAGCAGAACCCAGAGGTACTGAGGAAGGAACGCCCAGATCCTTCCTGGGACCCTGGCCTGATGCTCATCACTAGCCTCCTCTGGGTTGGTAGCAAAGCCTTCTGGACCAGGGTGGGGGAAGGGCAGTATGGTACAATGTGTCTATACATGTGGATTATCTTCCTCCCTGCAGACCAGAAGCCACCTAACCCCTACAATAAACATTGAAAACACAGTGTAGTAATAAGAACAGCAAGAGTGCCAGATACATTAGAGGACAAGAAAGGAACTATTCAAGGACTTTTGACTTAATGGATTTCCCAGGTGTTTTGCAAGCTATGAGCTATGAACATGAAATGCTCAGACTTTGTCCAAACTGGTTTCGGAAGCCTTGCTTTAGAAATGCTGTCATTCACACTGTAAATCATATGAACACATAGATTTTGTTGATTTCTCATAATCCTTCAAATTTTAAAAATAATACTTTGTAAGTGCTACTATTTCTGGATTAATCAATCAATGAGTTGTCAAAACATTCAAAGATCCAACCTTACTTTTATCTGGACAATATGAACTTCACCACATCTCAGACTAGCAAGGGATTTCTGTGTCTGGCCTCTTCGGTGTCCAAATTTACACTTATTTCTCATCACTTGCTCATCATCTTCTATGGGTCTTCGAACATATTTAAAGCGATCTTTGAGGGCTCGTTTCCATAAAAACTGCATAAAGTCACAAAACAAGGCAGTTAATCTTCATGGAGATGAGAATAATTCTATAGAACAGTAAAATCTTAATTTGTCTCCACGCTTGGGCTTGAAATTATTTTTCTCATCACAGTAATAAATATATCTGTCCTTTCATTTAAGGAACCATAGTGGTGCAGTGGTTAAATGCTCTGCTGCTAACTGTAAGATCAGGGGTTCAAACCTACCAGCTGGTCCACAGAAGAAAGACATGGCAGTCTGCTTCTACAAAGATTCACAGCCTTGGAAATCCTATGGGCAGTTCCATTCTGTCCTACAGGGTCACTATGAGTGCGAATCAACTCCATGGCAGTGAATTTGGTCCTTTCATTTATCCTTACAACAGTCTTGTGACATGGCTATAAAAATTACAATCCCTAAAGTATATCTAAGGAATTTAAGGGCCAGAGAAATTAAAATATTTCCCCAATGTCATATAGCTATTGAGTAAACATGCCAGCTCTTGAACCTAAATTTTCTAACCCCCAAACCTGAACACTTTCTACTACAATCTGCGGTCTTCACAGCACATCCTGTTCTTCTAGTGGGCTCTCTGGTAGCATAGTGGCTAAGACACTTGCCTGCTAACCAGACGGCTGGCGGTTCAAACCCACCAGCCACTCCTGGGAAGGAAGGTTGGGCAATCCTACTTCCGTAGTGATACTGCCTCGGAAACCCAAGGAGGGGTCGCTATGAGTCGGGGCCGACTCGACGGCACATAACAACAACAACAACAACAGTGGGCTCTAGGAAAGACTGGTGCTGGTTTATGAACGCAAACACTGCATATGTCGATTGATACAGCTTAACATTTTTTTCTGTCACTCCCTGAGATTCCCTTTGATGAATGCTTATCATTCATTGCCCAAAATGTTTGTGAGGTGTCTGTTTCTAACATGAAGACCTGTTTCCTGCCCCGGGGGTGAGAAGAGGAGGAGCGAGTAGATTTGCTTTCACTGTATATATTAAATATGTCAAAACAGGGGAAGACACAGAATTAGTTTATATATTTCTAAGATATCATACAAGTCTCCTTGCAAGGGGAGAATCTAAGCTAATGGAGATGGTGATAGGATTGGGGGACTGTCAGGTGGCTGGGTGGATAGACGCTCCAGGCGAGTAAGCAGCAGGTACAATGGAGGAGAGGGTGAGCTGTGCCTTTTTGAGAACTGCCAAGATTATACATGGCTGGAGTAAAGACCTGAAGAGGTGGAAATGAGGCTGGAGACAAAAGTCCGTCTTGTTCTGAAAGGCTGTGGTACCCACATAAAGTAGCTTCAGTGTAATAATTGAACCAGAGTTTCTCAAACTCATCTCTAGACAGGCTGCAGTGGGAATCACAGTGGGGCTTTTTTTTTTTTTGCCCTTAATCCTTCATCTAAAGCTATAGTTCTCAAACTTCTGTGTGTGTCATAACCTCTGGGGGGGGGTCTTGTTGAAACACAGGTTTTGGGGTCCCACCCCCGCAATCTCTGACTCAGTAGGTATGGGGTGGGGCTGATAATCTGCATTGCTAACAAGTTTCCTGAAGAAGCCAAGACTGCTCCTTTAGACCCTAAAGAGTCTGATTCAGTCAGTCTGGGTGGGCCTAGATGTCTGTTATACTCAAAAAGCTTTACAGATAATTGGGCTACAGACCCAGGTTAGGAAACCCTACTAGGCAACATTGAATGGCGAGAGAGTCGTCAGATTTTGAGCTCTGGAAATACCTGTCTGACATGTGGGGAGTTCTTGGGAGACCACTGACATTACAATAGCTGGGTGGCACAGCTGGGCTTCTTTTCCCAACACCTTTTATCTCCTTCCACACCTTGGCTGCATCTAGTTAATTCTTAGCCTCCTGATCTCAGCTTAGCCCTGACTCCCTGGAAAGGCCTCTTAAACAGCTTATCTTTTGGCACTTGACTCTCAAGTTTCCTTCACATGCACTGGTAATTTACCTTCATCTAAGTAATATATTTTTCTCTTGATTTCCTTTCTCCCTCCTCTCCCTCTCTCCTGCCCCCTTCCTTCCTACTTGTCTGCAAACATTTGAGGACAGGCCCAGTCTGCCCTGCTCACGAAGCCCAGCCCAGTGCTTGAATTACAATGCCTTGTGTCAATCCTCCATGAGATAGAGGGTCCCAGGTTAAAGCAACAGACAGTTGCTAACTAGAAGCTAGATTGGGAGTCCTGGGCTTTGCCTGGTAAGTAAATCACTGTGTTGAGTAAAGACTCAACACTTTTTACAGCCTGGGTTTCCGGATTTGCTTGTCAGCCCTTCATCTTCCCTGGATTGCCACAAGCTTGACCAGATTTGATAGCGAGTGCCAAGAACAGAAAGCATTTTGTCAGCAGGCAAGTCAGTGTTTATCTCCCAGCCCTGGACATGACAGAGGGTGGTAAGCAGCTAGATGACTTTGGGCCCAATTTCAGAGCCCTGTTTCCTCACAAGTAAATAGGAACACCACTGAGGTAATATTTGTCAAGTGTCTAGCACTTAGATTTTTCTCCATGACTATTATACCATTCTTGGTTAACTGGCTTACATCCCCATAACTCATCCCTCCCATTCAGAAAGCACAATGAACTAAACTGAAACACTCAGCATCTAGTATTAGCTCTAGTGCGTATTGGTTAAGTAGCCTTGAACATAAACTCTCTCAACCATAGTTTCTTTAACTCTGAAACAGAGTAATATTTGTCCTGTGAACTGCACTAGGTTCTGGGGAGACTCAATGAGTAGGTATTCCTGTGAGCTATTTGTAAATGGAAGTGCTGTTCACAAAACCCTTTGGCAGCCCCAATGAGGCGTGGTTCAGGTTGAGATTTAGGGATGGCTTCAGCACTGATTAAGACCCTGGGCGTGGATCAGTCAGAGATGAGTCTGCACTCTACCATCACTGTCTTATAACACCCTGGAAATGAAGGATGCCTTTATATGCACTTGTGCATATACAAATTTCCCCCCAAGTTTCCTACAGTCTGAAGAGTTTCTAAATCTGTTCAAGCTGGTGGAAGGTATTAGAGCAATTAACTGCTAAGACATTTTTAAATCACAATTACTCCTTCCCAGCCTATCTCCCCTTCTCATTAAATGTCTGATAATAACAGAAAAAGGGCAACTCCAATCAAATCTTGCACATGAGGATTTGACCTACAAGTATTTACCAAGTATGTGCTGCATGACTGGCCCTATGATTTCCTTAACAAATGCCTCACATAGACAGAATCAATTAAAAAAAAAAAAAAATACTTGTGTCAGTGAATTATCATCCCCGTTTTCCATAGTTGTCTAGCTAGAGAGGGTGTGGAAAGTTCTATGTGGATATAGCTCTCCTCCAATCATTCTGAAATTTAAAAATAGCCCTAAATGAAGAGATTCCTGATGCCATACATGAAGCAGGACAGGGTTTCACTGACATATCATTGCCCAGCATCTGTACCCTAAATGTCATCATGAGGAAACATTCAGACAAACTCCACTTGTACAGCAGCCTGCTAGGTACCTGGTATTAGACTTATGCAACAGTAAATATCAGGGAAAACAAAAAAAAGGGCAGGAAGACTGCACTAGATTAAGAGAGACTAAAGTGATATAACAAAGAAATGCAATGCATAATACTTCATTAGACTTTACTTTGAAAAATCAGTTTTAAGAATTTTTGAATAAATGAGTAAATCTGAATAGAGATTATATATGATATCATGGAATTATTAATTTTCTTAGGTCTAAAAATAGCATTGTGGTTATTTAGAAGATAGCCTTATGAGATTATGAGATTTATGCTAAGACATTTAGGGATGACATCTGCAACTTACTTTCAACTGCTTAGCCAAAACAAACCACCAACCAGGCAAACATATAAATATATATGAGAAAGAAATAATGAATGTGGCAAAATGTTAACCTCTGGTGAATCTAGAGCTGTGATTTTCAACCAAGGGGACTTTATCCCCAGGGGACATTTGACAATGTCTGGAGATATTTTTGGTTGCCAAAACTGAGGGTGAGGGATGCTACTAGTAACTACTGGATGTAAGCCAGGGATCCTGCTACATATCCTACAATATGCAGGACAGCACCTAAATTAAAGAATTAATTATCCAGTGGAAATGTTCCTAGTGCCAAGGGATCCAAATACACAGCCAGACTTGAGAATGGCTGCCCCAGAGATCCTCAGCATCCTTTTCTTATCAGGACAGCGGAAAGTATGCATGAGACAAGGCAAGGCTGGGAACCAGATAACTTCTCCTCTGGGTATATTCAGGCATATGTCACTCACATCACTTAATCTAGATGAAAGTGACATGAATGTTCACAGTAGCATTCTATCAATTTTTGTATATTTTAAATGTTTTCAAAATAAAAAGTTTAGAATAAAATTAGCCCCCAAATGACAAAAGCTCCTACATACACTCACACACACATTAATGTTCTCAGTAATTTTCTATGACTTCCACTGTAACATTAAAAATACAACCTTAAACACGGTCATAGGAGGATTTGGAGACCACACACCAGTTTCCCCTTCTGCTCTCTCCATACAAACATGCTAAGCAAGTATGCAGGTCTCTTTATTAGTTAACTGTCTTTCGTTAATGCCACTGGGAACAGTTGTGGGTAAAATGAACACAACAGCAAGATAAGCATTATTATTTGTTTCCTGTTTGTCTAGATAACCATAAACTAAAGGTCAAAATGCAAGTGCACAGGAACATATTTGCTTTTATGTATATGCAAAGATTCTCTGGAAAAAAAATTTAATCATATTGATTACTTCTGGGAAGGAAAACTTGGGGACCAGTGGGCAGTTGGAGGGTGACTTTTCCATTTATACCCTTTTATAGCTTTTGAATTTTGAATTATGTGAATGTATAACTTACTCAAACAATATATTAATTGAAAAAAAACTAGTTCTGTGTACAGGCAAAACCAGAAAACCAAACTCACTGCCATCAAGCTGATTTCAACTCATAGGGACCCTCACTGGATTTCCAAGGTGGTAAATCTTTACAGAAGTAAACTGCTCCATCTTCCTTGTGTGGAACAGCTAGTAGGTTTGAACTGCCCAACCTTCTGATTAGCAGGCAAATGCTTTAGACACCAGTAGCACTGATTATATCTTTGGTGCAGAAGGAATTCTGAACAACAATTTTATCAGCATCCACTGTCACAGCATAACTGCTGATATGGGGACTCCAGGGTTTTTAACCCAAGAGGCAGGCAGGTCGCTATGAGACCAGAAGAACTAGATGGTGCCTGGTACCACTGTCAACCACTTGGAGGGGGATAGGTGTAGAAGATCCTGGTTAGAGTGGCAGAACAATGTGGAACAAAACTCAAAATTATAAAAAAAAAAAAAAAGACCAGTTTTGCTGGTCTGATAGAGCCTGGTAAAACCCTTGAGACTATACTATGGCGCCTAGCTGCCCTTCAGGTCTGGAACTGAACTCACTCCTGTGGCTTTCACCCAAATACAAGTCAGGCATATGAGCTGAACATTTACATTAGGTAGATAGACTCCTTGGAGAGAACAATCATGGGAGAAGAGAAGGGCTGTGTATGCACAGGGAGACAGCTGGGGGGCAGGAGTGCATGGGGGGAAGGACACAGGGAAGAGGTAACTATGGGGAGGAAGTGGGAAGGGAGCTGTTACATTGTGGGAAATTATAGTCAATGTCATGAAACAAAATGTGTATAAACTGCTGTGTGGAAAATGAATTTGCCCTATAAACTTTCACCCAAATCACAATGTTGTTGTTGTTATGTGCCGTCAAGTCGGACACGACTCATAGCAACCCCTCCTTGGTTTCCGAGGCAGTATCACTATGGAAGTAGACTGCCCCATCTTCCTTCCGAGGAGTAGTTGGTGAGTTTGAACCACCAGCCTTCTGGTTAGCAGTGAAGTGCCTTAGGCACTATGCTACCAGAACTCCCTCAAATCACAATCAAAATTAAAAAAAAAAAAAAAAAAAAGAGGCAGGCAAGTTGAGACAGAAAGGTTTGTATTGGCTATGGTGTTAGTGACGATTCTCAACCATGGCTGCACATTAGAATCATCTTTGAAATTTTAAAAATACTAATATCAGGGCTCTATCATCAGACCAATTGAAACAGAATCTCTAGGGATCCAAATTGTAGCCAGGCTTGAGAATGGCTGCCCCAAAGATCCTTAGGATCCTTTTTTTTTTTTTTAATCAGGACAAGAAGACAAGGTGAGGCTGTAGGTGAAGACCTCAAAACCAGATTAACTTCTCCTCTGGGTATATTCAGAAGACAAAAGCACTCTACTGAAGACCACACTGATTTAGCTACAATATCACCCTTCTCTTCTCATGTATCATATCTCCTAAAGACCCTCCCCATAGACTCACTGTCAAACATGAACTTCCACATAGCTTTGAAACAAAGAGACAGACCACTAGAGAGAGACAAGGAGCTGACAAACAACAGGCAGAGAGAGTGATGAACAAGGAAGGTATCAAAATGAGTACAGTCAAAAATCAACAGAGATACAAAACAAAGAAAGAAACAGAGACACACACACAGAGATACAGAGCTGTGGGAAGAGAGAATCAGAGACCAGACAGAGACAAAGAGTCAGGGAAGGAGAATCAGTGGCAGAGAAGCAGACAGACCTAGAGGCCAAGAGGTTGAAAGAGGGGTTGAGGCATAAAAATCACTAGATGGATGATACAAGGTATCATTTTAAGATGGCCTGGGATTAATAGGTTGGTGCCATATGGTCACTTACAAAGCCACAGCCATCCTCGTCCAGGTACGGGTGGGCCTGCAACAGGGCGTTGACCACATTGTTGTACTGCTGGGTGCTGGGATACCTGTACACCACAAGGAGGACATGTTTCATTTCAAACAGCCCACAGTCCTTCCGTTCAGATGAATACAGTAAATCACTTCAAAACAAAAACTTCAAATCTTTCCATATGATAAAACGTAAATCTTTGTAGGCAACGTTCATGTATTGGACAATGTTGACATTACGAATATGTCAAAATTGATGAAAGAGTGGATTAGGAATGATTTCTACTCTACTCTGCAAACAGACCCCTTTCCAAAACAGCAAGTCCACCCAGTACTACTCACAGTGAGCCTTCCAGATACTTAGTCATGTCTGCCTGGAGAAACTCAATCATCCTTATCCTCATGCTGTGATCAGGACACTTCTGCTCTGCCAGCATGCACCTGACATCATAGGGAAACTCTGGTAAAACATAGGACCCGGTCCACTGCAAACCTGTATTCCTTGCTAGAATATGCTTCACACTTCTTCTGTTAAATTAAAAAACAAACACAAAGGGAAATTTATTCCA
Organism: Orycteropus afer afer; assembly: GCF_000298275.1. NCBI lineage: Eukaryota > Metazoa > Chordata > Mammalia > Tubulidentata > Orycteropodidae > Orycteropus > Orycteropus afer. The sequence continues at coordinate 1,723,600 of NW_006921769.1, forward strand.
ACATGCACTACACCCTGAGAATGTATGCTATAAACTACCTCCCAGATACCTAAATATGTGGAAATCATCTACACATCTTCTATCCAACCATCCGTCCATCCACAAATATTTGAGAGCCCAAAGTTTCTTTGCACATACATAAATACTTTTAGTTCTGGGAAAAAAAATGTCACATAGACTTTAGAATAAAACCTGCATTTGGAAAGAACATTAGTTCAAATATCTTGAAGAGCTAACATGTAATGTATAGTTCAAAATAGGACAAGATATCTAATAAAAGGAAAATAAGCTACAATTCAGCAATGCAAATGAGGCATATGATAAAGACTTGGCACCTGATACAAAAAAAATCTCAATTAATTTATTCTGCTGCTATTCATTGAGAAATACAAGATCCACCTAATTTAGATGCTCTCTGGTTTTTGTGTTTGTTTTGGCTATTTTAATAAGGCAAATTTAGTTTCTAAAATAAACTATGTATCAGATATCCTAGGGAGCTATAGTGACATAGCACCTAGGGCACTTGACTGCTAACCAGAAGGTCACCGTTCAAACTCACCAGCCGCTCCAGGAAAGAAAGATGGGGCAATTTACTTTCGTAAAGATTTACCACCTCCAAAACCCACTGAGGGGTGCTATGAGTGGGAATTGACTAGATGGCAATGGGTTGAGTTTTTTTTTGTATCAGATATTCTATGATTCCATTCAGATAACATTTCTAAAATGTTATAGGAAACTATAGCTACAGAAAGCAGACCAATAGTTGCCTAGGGCTGAGGAGACTGACTGCAAAAGTGTATAAGAGAACTTTTTCCGGTGAAAAAAGTGTTCCAAAATAGATTCTTGCAATGGTTGCACAACCATATAAATTTGCTAAAATTAACAGATGTATATTTTAAATAAGGAGCACCGATGACGTAGTGCCTAAGGCATTTGACTGCTAAGCAGAAGGTTGGTGGTTCAGTGGAAGGAAGACGGGGCAATATACTTCCCTAAAGATTTACTCGACGGCACATAACAACAACAACAACAACAAAGATTTACTGCCTTGGAAACCCAATAAGTTTGGCTATGAGTTGGAATCCACTCAATGGCAATGGGTTTGAGTTTGGGTGGGTTTGTTCCAGTATACTTCAAATGAATGAATTTTATGCTATGTAAATTATAACTCAACAAAATATTTATAAAATTAAATATCAGTACCATTTTAAAACCTTAAAGGTAGTGATTAATCATTGATTACATATCAATAAGAAGAATCTAAATTAATTTCCAAGCAACATTAGGTAGCTTATAAATCATTTCACTAAAGGGATTGTTTGGAATGGAAATGAAGGAATAGAGGCAAACCAGAGGAGACTAGAGGGACAGACATATTTCCTAAATCAGCCAGAGTTACTGTTACAACCATGCAATCATCAGTGGTCCAAACAAAATTCAGGTGAGTTTTGAAAGGCCACGCTTCCTTCAGAATTTTAGGTTGCAAAGTGCACACACTGTAGTGGAATACAGGAGTAAGGCAAACAGGCAAACCATTGTTGTTATTATACGCTCCCTTTCTTTCTTCCCTTTCTGTACCTCACTTTATCAGGGATGAAAATATACCCTGACTAAAATAAGCACACAAATAATTACTTGATTCACTAGAGCAACACACTATCTTCTCAGTATAAATTTCCACTTCAGACCAAATTATTTTCCAATATGTTTCACTCTCATTTCATTCATTCAACCAATATTTACAATCTTCCAATTGGAGTCCCCAGGTGGCGCCAACAGTTAATACACTTGGCTGCTAACCACAGGTTCAAGATTTAAGTTCACCCAGAGGTACCTCAAAAGAAAATCCTGGTAAAAGCAGCCATTGAGAATCTTATGGAGCAAAATTCTACTCTGACACACATGGGTTCGCCATGAGTTTGAATCGACAAGATGGCAACTTTTTTCTTTTTTTTTTTGCACTTCTTCTACAATCCCCTTCCCTGATCCCCACCTCCTTCCATGATTCCCACCTCTTTCCACGACCCCCACCTCTTTCCACATTCTATTATCTTGTCTTTTTCTCCCATGGCCAAATCATCTCTCCCTTATCTACTGAGACCATAGGTTATAAAGTAACAGTGGGTTTTGTTTAGCCGTATTTTGTGACTTCCCAGGAGTTTTAGAAGATACAAGAGCTTAGTAGCTATCTTCTTTTCCCCAGCAAGTTTTAAATAGTTAAAAGTTAGCTGCATACTCCTTGCAGACTTTTGAAGTTGCCATCCCTTACTCAGATAATGTCATTTATGTCTTAGATACTAACAGATAACTTCAGTATCTCAATGCTATAAAATAAGGTTTGGTAAAATTTTTACCTTATTGTTCTAGAATTGTTTTTTCCATATATCTCTTCTAAAACAGCGTGCTAAGGTAGGGACCAGAAGGAAGGTTGGGCAATCTACATCCCTAGTGACACCGCCTAGGAAACTCAAGGAGGGATCGCTATGAATCGGGTCCAACTCCTGGCACATAACAACAACAGCAAGGTAGGGACAATATGGAAAAGAAAAAAAAAAATCACTGTCATCAAGTCTATTCCAATTCATAACAGCTCCCATTGGGTTTCCAAGGCTATAAATCTTTCCGAAAGCAGATTGGCCCATCCTCCTACCGTGGAGCGGCTGATGAGTTTGAACCACCAGGCTTCTGATTAGCAGCACACCCTATGGCCACACCAGAGCTCCTTAGCAATGATATAGCATGGTATTATTTCTATCAAAGACTCAGAATGTAGCTAGACACATACATACTCTATGGAAGCCAGGTACTCCATCTTGCTCCCAATATAGTCATTTGCAATATAAAAAGAGTCAAGTTTTCCTTTTGATTGCATTAAACAATTTAACAAGGTATTCTGGAAGTGATAGGAATCAAAACTATGCCAACTAGCACAAATTAAAACAAGTATCACACAAGAAAATGACTCATTGGAAATTAAAAATACAATCTAATTTGGAAGCAGATGTCTGCAAGCATAACCATTTCACACCTACAAAATGATTTCAAAAAAAAATAAAATCTTTGCTGTGAGGTTAAGATTATTCATAATCATTTTATTAAGTTGTAGCTGGGCAGAAAACCAGTCATAGTCACCCTATAGCAGGTGCAGGGGGTAGAAAGCACTGCCAAAATGAAAAGGCATTAATATTTCTGTTCCCATCTCAGAGTCAACACTCTCAACAAAACTACCACCACCAAAACAACAAATCTCTAATCCAATGAATGCCAACACAGTAGAATCAAACAAAAGGCTTTTAAAGCAAGTTAATCTCTGTGACTGATACCAGACTTACATGAATCACAGTCCACCCTACTAAACACATAGTTTAAATGTAGCATTTATATTTTTAATAAAATAAGGCTCGCAATTAAGTTAAGCTGACCGATTTGATAATTGGCCATATATTATTGTATTATGCACTCATTTTTAAAAATGATGAAGCGAAAGTTCTAATAAAAACGCTCATTGCCTCTCTAACTTTGTCTAACATTAATAAGAGTAGAAAATTCTTTTTCTCCAGCTCCCTAAATGGTTGGAGCTCCCCTAAAGTGAGAAAAATGAGTTTTCAAAAGGTCCAGCTGAACAGCAGCTCTGCAAGCTGCAGACACTACATGAGGAGAGGGGCTATTATTGCTTGCCCAGCATACTCAACACCACTTAACAGAATCCACACGCAACGATTTCTGTCAACTGGAAGGAGGAATTATCTGAGTAAGGCTGAACTCAATTTGCTCTAGGCAAAATTCTGAACATTTAATTGGCTCCTCAATGCATTCTTTACCTCCCTGTTTATGCTCCAAATGTCCAATACATCACCTCCCTTCCTGCTTTTCCATAGCTTCTGCCATTTTACTTTCTTTCCATTGTTCTCTCCTTCAGGGAACCCCATGTCCCATCTAGCCCCATGCCTCAGCTCTGAGCTCCTGGTTGATGAATTATAAATTTGTCATCAATAACCTTTGCTTTTCCATTCTTGAGTCACAGATCTCCAACTGCAACTTGTACATTCCTCATCTAATATTTAACAAGTCCAAAATAATTCATATTTGTTTCTTTTTAAAAACCACATTCTCATTCAAATTTTCCTGTTTCTTTTATTGTTTCTCTTTGTCATAGCAACTTAGGCTTAACATCTTTACATCTTCTTCATTGTACTTTTATTTCCCATGGCAAGGAGTCACAAAACTTTTCTTCTATCTTATCTCTTCTGTTTGTTTCTCCCAGTGGTTCATGCTACTTAGCCAGGCATTTACCACTCAAACTAGGGATTACTTTAATAGTCTACTAGGAGAGTTCTGCTTCAAGGAATGGCCAACTAAGTTCACACTGGACTAACCATCCCACACATATTAACTATAAACACTGTGAAAAGTACAGAGAATTAACTGAAGATATTGGAGAGTAGAAAAATATAGGCAGATTCTGAAGAGCAGTCAAACTTGGAAGAAGAGGACATATGTTAAGTTTCCCCTGTCATGGTTTTTAGTGCCAGAGCAGGTCTCAGTCAGTGCTGCTAAAACTCCAGTAGAAAACTAATAGTCTTTCTGGACTAAAGAAATAGTAGACACAGTTTAAGGGAACCAGAGTTGCTGGAAAGTAAAAGGGGAACTACAAATTCTGTGTACAAACTATCCAAATCTCTAGATGATCTTGTACCACATGTGTGAAAGACAGACTTCAAGTAGCCCAAATAACAATAAAAGAGGTGAACTGAGATTTTTAGCAGACACCAAAGAGATAAGAGTTTTTAGATGAATCTTACCAAATTGGTTATTTTCTAAAACAAATGAACAGGATTCTTTGGATGAATATAATGGAATCAAGTGTCTCCACATTAATATACTAACAATGTCTTGTATGTTGTTGTTGTTGTTATGTGCCGTTGAGTTGGACCAGACTCATAGTGACCCCTCCTTGGGTTTCCGAGGAAGTAGATTGCCCCATCTTCCTTCCGAGGAGTGGCTGGTGGGTTTGAACCGCCAGCCTTCTGGTTAGCAGTCAAGTGCCTTAGCCACTATGCTACCAGAGCTCCAATCAATAATTACTTGACATACAGATTTTATACACACACACACAAATATAAACGTGACCTATTCTCAAGAGAAAAGATAATCAACAAAAAATGACACTTAGATGATCCAGATGTTGTAATTAACAAAAAAACCAAACCCATTGCCATCAAGTCAAATCCAACTCATACCGACCCCTCCTTGGGTTTCCGAGGCAGTATTTCTATGGAAGTAGATTGCCCAATCTTCCTCCAGAGGAGTGGCTAGTGGGCTTGAACCTCCAGCCTTCTGGTTAGCAGTCAAATGCCTTAGGCACCACACCACCAGGGCTCCTATTGTAATTAGTAGGTAAAAATTTTAAAGCAGCTACTTTAACAATGTCAATGACTTAAAAAGATATGTGCCAAAATAAATAAAATAGAGAAATAGAAGTTTTAAAATGAATAGCTTAAGAAGAGAAAACTACAATATCTGAAATAAAAAATATGCAGAGATATACAGCAGAGGAAAGGATCAGGAAACACAAAGACAGATCAATGGAAATGATCATGTGTGAAAAACAAAGAGAAAAAACATCAAAAAAAATAGTGTAATAGCTAATTTTTCTAGTTCATTTCTCACTCATTAATCCCCAGTGCCACATCTGAAATCTCTACTTTGACCTTCCACATAATGACAGATTTCATCACGTCAGTCAGGTGAGGGGCCAGGGAGAGCTGGGCTGTGGCTTTCTAAGCTGTTCTCTGACCTAAGACATGTCCAGAGTCCCAGTATACCAGACCAGCCTTGCTCAACACCAGGCTTAAAAGTAAGAAGCAACTCAAGTTCTGGGCCCATGCCCCCTGGTCTGACTGAGGGATGTTGGCAACTCAGCTCTGGCTAACATAAGGTTTGGACAGGTTAAAAAAGCTATCAACAATACTGTTTGGCAGGAAGTAAAACCTGTGTACTGCAAGTCTCCCAGATTTCTATATAGGAACCTCTTTCTGGCACCGAGGAGCCTAGTAATGATGATAAAAATAGATGCTCTGGAGAAGGATCCGTAAGTTAAATGTTTCTGAAAAAGACAAAGATGTGCAAGGAGCACAAAGGCTACGTAGAGCTGGACGAGAAAGCAGCTCATGGCTATTTGTCTACTGCTGGCTTGAACACATAGAAAAAAATTCTGATTTGAGGAACACCTAGACTATAGCTTAAATGCTGCTTTTTGAAGCAGTTTATATTGAAGAACCACTCAGTGGTTGCCTGCCTGGCTTTGTTCCTGTGAATGAAGTCTATGGCGAAGCTGAGCTGTCTTTGGACTAGTGTACCTTAGTATCTGTACCTCATTTATGAAAGATTCATAGCTCAAATCTTCAAGAATCTATACTTTCTGGAGACTCTTTCCAGTCTGTTAGAGAATTCCAATATCTTTCAGGTACAGAAAGATTGCAGGAGCCAATGTGGAAATATAATTTCACATTTAAAAGTCCCATGGTTTAAGAAGCAAGTCTATGGGAGGGCCCACATTCAAAACTTGACCATATTAGGCCTTTGCCTTTTGTAATTCACCATGCTCAATTTCACAGTTATTCCAAGTGCCATAGGCATGATTATCTTCCTATTTACCAAAAATATGTGTCCATGCCTTGAGTAACATGACTATATCAGGATTCTTCCACTCCCAGGAACCACACACTGCTCATTGAACATGGGAAGCAGATCATCTGGGATCCAGTGTACCCCATTCATCTCTTTACTATCTGATCTACCTCTCAGCTGACTGCTTCCTACCTCTGATTGCACCTCTGGGCCGAGCCTATCTTTTAATTATCTGCCCCTCAAGTTCTGAAGCTCCCCAAGGAGAGAATATATTTGTGAGTTAATATATTTGATTGTAAAAAATTTGTATTTAGAAAGAATAACCTAGCACTCATCCTTCTCATTAAAACCCCATTTGGAGTTATTGATTACTGCCAAATATTTTATTCCCACGAAAGTAGATGATCTTGTTATAAGGAAAAAGTAAACTCCCAGAAAGCCTCAGTATTTCTCTATGAATCAGAGGAATCTTGAGAGTGCAGAACTGTTGTTTCCAACTTAGTTAACTCTCAGAAAAAAAGGGAATGTGTTCATTCTGCCTTTAAACATCACCAAGTGAATTAGGTGAGAGGATTTTCAGAGAAAGAAAATTCAGTGGTGTGTAACTTTTTAAGCTACCAACTCTGAATTCCTCAAATTTAATAATTAGGATAATTTATAATATGGTCCATCTTATTAACAATTACTCTTATTAGTGGATGATAACTATCTTATTAACAACTAGTTTCCAATGTCAATTCTCAGATACAAAAAAACCTCAAGTCTTAACTAAAAACTCACAGCACACACTATATATGTGTGTCTGCAGTGGTTTACCTCCAGAACATTCTAAATTTTTCCTTTTTTTTCTAGGCTCATCTTAAGCCCACTCTTCTTGATTCTGGATTCTTCCTAAGCCCCCATCTCTTCCTGGCCCTGCTGTCTTCTTTGTCTTATCCTCCCCCCAGCACACACACTGCCTAGTCCAATGCTGGTCCTGGGCGCACTCAAATACTTGTAGGCTATTGTCATTTTAAACTTCTAAGTCTCTGTTGAGTGAAACAGTTTATGAAAAAATGTTACTGAACGAGTCAGGAATTTATCAGAGCAATTTAAACATTAAATGTAACATTCTATTAAAGGTAAATACAGTTTCTAGATTCATAAACCTGTGTTTTCACACATATATAAATGCCATCTTTGAGAAAGGACAGTTCTGTTTTATTAAAAAACACCCTACCCAAGATGAAGGAAGGATCCATTAGCTAGAAAACATCAAGTCAACATATCAATAAAAAGTAGTACCAAAGCAATGAGCCCTTAAGTTTGAGATATGAAAACCAGTGGGACATGGATGCTGGAGTGGCACAACTAAAGTGGAGTGGGGTCCACTGGGCACACAAAGGGTATTAAGAATTAGATGCAGCTGTGGTTAAGTACAAAAACCTCAAGCATGACCAGGGTTTTTTTTAAAAAAAAAAAAAAAACACTCTCAAAGGTGTCTTCTCAGCATCTTATCTGCCTTTAGGCCATGTAGCTTTCTTAAAGGACCAAGGGCAAAGTTCAACTCATACTTAACTAAACCCTGTTGAGTTGACTTTTGGAGTCAAGGATTAGCTCATGAATCATCCCTGCTTTCTTAAACTTCAAGGCACAGATGAAACTTTTCTCCAAGGGCACCCTCTCAGATAACCTGCTACCTCGAGGGACTGTGATGCTTTTCTAATTGTGTAAAATAGTATCACTTTCTGATCCCCCAGGGAGACGGATAAGGGACAAATGAAGCACTTTGCTCTGAAGGACAGCTATTCTGTCTACAGGGCTTGGTCTTCATATCTGAAGAACCATCAGTGGTAGAACTCCCACCACTGAAAGCGAAAACGGTGACAGATATTTTGCTCTCCAAGAACTGAACTGAAAGATTTTTATCCCATAAACCACTCTATTTTGTGATCATTGTTTCATTTTACTCTCTCCACACTCAGGCTTACACACTTACTTCATATGCTAAGAATGGTATGAATTTGGGATGCCCAGTTTTATATGAACAAATCTGAAATTAAATGGTATGTGACCACAACTTTGAAAGCTTCAGTGTTTTTGGAACATAGAAGAAGAGGAGGAACGAAGCTAAAAGAGCCTTAAGAATTTGTTTGAGGAGCTTACTTTCATCTTGCCCTAGGACAGAAGAGAATGTTATGATATGTATCTTCAAAATAGGGATCAAACTTTACGTAATAAAAAAAAGTTTTCTAAAGCTCAACAAATACACAAGTGCTAAAGAGCAAGGTGAGATGTCAACTCTGAAAATATTGAACAATGTTATTGCTGATTATAAAGGAAGTGTTTTTTTTTTTTTGTACTGATGAGTCACACCTCTGTTTGCCTTGCATTCTCAGCATTTTGATGTTTGCTTTTAATTTGTGTTGCATAGCTCTGGCCTTTCACATCTGCCAGTCTGTGTATGAGAGTACCAGAAGAATTTAATTTCTGAAATATATATGTGGGACATGTGGGAACACATAAATCAAACACAATAAAGTAGATGGCATTAGGCACTGTGCTATGGCAGAGAGACAGACAGCTCTTAAACCCTCAGTGTTCTTGATTGCCAATGAGTTGCAAGGTCCCAGGAGCCTTTGGGGTCCCAAATGATCAAGAAAACAAGGCACAAAAATTAATTTATCTTATGCTAGACTCTAATTTCTCTTCATATTGAAGAAATGCATAAACATGGCATTTACCTTCAAAATTTACACTTACTAATGTGACAGCCACATAAATGCATGTCACAGAGGTGTCCAAGAGTCCTTTGTTTCTGGGTTTAGTTTTTTCCCACAACCCTTTCACACATGAGTTAGACAAAGTAATGAGAGATACAACACCTTGTTGTTGTTGTTATGTGCCACCCAGTTGGACCCAAATAACAACCCCTCCTTGGGTTTCCAAGGCGGTATCACTACGGAAATAGATTGCCCAACCTTGCTCAACCTTCCTTCCGAGGAGTGGCTGGTCGGTTTATAACACCTTAGTTGTTGCAAAATAGTTCAGTACTATTATTTTGTAGTCCAAACATATCAAAACGTGGTTGTTCCGGGTCAAGTGGATCTAGGGCAACTGCCTTCACACTCTCCAGGCTTTTTGATTCTGATCTCAGAGCATAGTTAGCATACGTCCTAAATAGAGCTTTTCTCCCCAACCCCAGTTTAAAAGTGATTTCTCAAATCTGGTCCACAGTGTTGATTTCATAGGCCTCATGAAGCAAAATCTTCAGTGACTTGTTCTTTCCTGAGCCCTCTGTCACCAAAGGATGTAATGTGACAGTCCCCCCAAAATGTAGCTTCATAGAAATCATACCTTCCATTTGAAGGGATTCAAGCAATTTGATTTATCACCAACTATCACAGTAGAAAGGAGTTCCAGTGGTGCAGTGGTTAAAGCATTTGACTGCAAACCAAAAGGAGGGAAGTTCAAACCTACCAGCCTCTCAAGCAGAAAATGATGAAGCATTCTTCTTCTGTAAAGATTTAGACTTAGGAACCCTTTGGGGGCAGTTTTACTGTATCCTATTGGGTCACTATAAGTCAGAACCGACCCAATGGCAGTGGGTTTGGTTATTATAGTAAATGAGTAAGGAAAACTGAAGAAAAATTGATGCCTCTGAATTATGGTATTGGTGAAGAATATTGAATATACCATAGACTTCTAGAAGAATGAACAAATTTATCTTGGAAAGAGTACAGCCAGAACACTCCTTAGAGGTAAGGACATTATCTCACGTACTTTGAACATGTTATCAAGAGGGTCCAATCCCTGGAGAAGGACATCATGCTTGGTAAAGCAGAATGTCAACAAAAAAGATGATGGCCCTCAATAAGGCAGACTGGCACAGTGGCTGCAACAATGGGCTCCAACAAAGCAACAACTGTGAAGATGGTGCAAGACTGGGAAGCACATCAATCTGCTGTATACAGGCCTGCTATGAGTCAGAACTGACTCCACAGCAACAACAACAATCATAATAAGCTAAAAATTCAAACCCTCTGCCTTTGAATAGATTCTGACTCAGAGTGACTCTATAGGACAGAGTAAAATGGCCCCACAGATTTTCAGGGCTGGAGGTACCATATGATCAAGAACCAATGGTATTAAAGGAAGAAGTCTGAGCTGCACTGAAGGAATTGGTGAAAAACAAGCTTCCAGGAATTGACAGAATACCAATTGAGATTGTTTCAACAAACAGGTGCAGCACTGAAGGTGCTCACTCATTTACGCCAGGAAATTTGGAAGGCAGCTACCTGGCCAACTGGCTGGAAAAAAAATCTGTTTTTCTCCCCGTTTCAAAGAAAAGTGATCCAACAGAATGCAGAAATGATCAAACAATATCATTAATATCACATGCAAGTAAAATTTTGCTAAATATAATTCAAAAATGACTACAACAGTAAATTGGCAGGGAACTGCTAGAAATTCAAGCTGGATTCAGAAGAGAGCATGGAATGAGGGATATCATTCCTGATGTCATATGGATCATGGCTAAAATCAAAGAATACCAGAAAGATGTTTACCTGAATTTTATTGACTAGGTGGATTCCACTAGGTGGATCATAACAAATAATGGATAACATTGAGAAGAATGTTATCAGGAGGAACCTTTACATAGACCAAGAGGCTGTTATTCAAACAGAACAAGAGGATACTACATGGTTTAAAATCAGGAAGGTTTGTGTCAGGGTTGTATCCTTTCACCCTACTTATTCAATCCGTATGCTGAGCAAATAATCTGAGAAGTTGAACTATACGAAGAAGAATGCAGCATCAGGATTGAAGGAAGACTCATTAACAATTTGTGATAGTCAGATGACAGACACAACTCTCCTTGCTAAAAATGAAGAGGACTTGAAGCACCTGCTGATGAAGGTGAACATACAGAGTTCAGTATGGATTACACCTCAACATAAAGACAAAAATCTTTACAACTGGATCAGTAAGCAATATCACAATAAATCAATAAATGGAGAAAAAATTGAAGTTGTCAGGGATTTCATTTTACTTAGATCCAAAATCAATACCCATGGAAGCAGCAGTGAAAAAATCAAATGACATTGGCTAAATCTACTGCAAAAGACCTCTTTAAAGTGTTAAAGAGCAAAGATCTTACTTTGAAGACTAAGCTGTGACTGACCCAAGCCATGATATTTCAATCGCCTAATAGTGCCTAAGGCATTAGACTGCCACCCAGAAGGCTGGAGGTTCAAACCCACCAGCCACTCCTCAGAGGGAAGATTGAGAATCTACTTCCATAAAGATACTGCCTTGGAAACCCAAGGAGGAGTCACTCTGAGTCAGAAAAGACTCGATGGCAGTGAGTTTGTTTTTATTTTTTGTTTTTTGAATGTGCATGTAAAAGCTGGACAATGAATATGGAAGACCAAAGAACAGGTGATGCTTTTAAGTTGTGGTGTTGGCAAAGAATGATGAAATTACCATGGACTGCCAAAAGAACTAACAAATCTGTTCTGGAGCAAGTACAGCCAGAATGCTCCTTGGAAGCAAGAATGGCCAGACTTCGTCTGACCTACTTTGGTCATGTTGTCAGAAGGGACCATTCCCTAGAGAAGGATGTCATGCTTGGTAAAGTGGAGGGTCAGCTAAAAAGGGAAGACCCTCAATGACATGGATTGACACAGTGGTTGCAACAAAGGGCTCAGGTACAGCAAGGATTGTGAGGCTGGTGCAGGACCAGGCAGTGTTTCTTTCTGTTGTACACAGGGTGGCAATGAGTCAGAGCTGACTTGATAGTACCTAACAACAACAGCCAGAAGAATGAACAAATTTGTCTCGGAAGATAGACAGCTGAAATACTCTCAAAAGTAAGAATGGCCAGACTTCACCTCATATATTTTGTCCATGCTATCAGCAGAGACCAGTCCCTGGAGAAGGGTATCATGCTTGGTAAAATAGAGGGTCAATGAAAAGGACAAGACTTTCAATGAGATGGACTGGCACAGTGGCTGCAGTGATGGCCTCGAGCATGTCAAATATTGTGAGGATGGCACAGGACAGGGCAGTGTTTCATTCTTTTATACACAGGGTTTTTGGAGCCAACTCAGTGGGACCTATTCTGGTTACCTAGTGCCACTCTGACAGGAATATACCACAAATGGGATAGCTTGCACAAACAGGAATTTATTCTCTCACAGTTTGGAGGCTTTAAGTCCAAGTTCAAAGTGCCAGGCTCTAGGGTCTGGGTGAAGGCCCCTAAACCTTGGGCTTCAGCTCTGCCTCCTGCTCTCGGCCCACTGAAGCTGGAGACTTTTCTTCACTCAGGCAGCTTCTGGCTGCTGAGGCTGACAAGACCAAGGTTGACAAGTAAAAAGGTACAGTTCTGAAGTTACCAAACCACAGGGCAGGCCATTAATTCAAGTCCATTGAAAGTCCCAAGGTCGGCAGAGCATGGCAGGCTGCTGAACAATGACATGACTACATGCAGGGTTCAAGCGTGCCATAAACTAGAGACCACTTCCAAAGCTATTTCTTATATACGGGAAGCAGACCACATACCCGAAACAGCTACTCAGCTGCTCCAATAAATTCCACCATGGAGTTGATTACCAGTCTAATCATGGGGAATACCCAGGAACTGAACCAGGCCCAGCCAAGTTGACACACAAACTTAACCACCACAGTACCTAACAACAATGTTTACAGAAGCAAACTGCCACGTCTCTCTCCTACAGAGTGGCTGCAGAGTTCAAACCACTGACCATTCAGTTACCAGCTAAGTGCTTAATCACTGCACCACGAGAGCTTGACTATCACAGCAGATAAAGGCATTCAGTTTTGGCTTACCAAGGAATGTAGGAAACTGGGCTTTCGAACAAAAATAGCAAGGCTCTCTTCTTAAGAGGTTATGTTATTTAACTATTTATTCAGGTTGTTTCCTGCTGTGTGTTGTATGGAATATTAATACATAAAGTGATGAGAAGAAGCCCAGCTCTAAGGCAATCTCTCTTTAATTCCTCTGTTTTATTGATTAAGCTTTTGGACTTCTCTTCCATAACACTATCTCACTCTTGTTATCTCACCACTCAGCCACACAAAAAACAAAGGAGAAACTCATCATCTACTCTCCCCACCCCCCCCAATTAATTAATCACCAAATCCTGTTAATTTTCTAAATATTATTTCCCATCCAATCTCCTTCCTCCTCTTACTTTATTCATTTATTTATGTTTCCAATTTGTTCTCTATATCACTACTACATATTGTTGGGGGGAAAAAATGTGTATTTCATCAAATGACTTCAATGCTTAAAGCTCTTTGATAATTCCCCATACATATAGCAGTATGTCTCAATCTGTGTTTGACTTATTTGTTAAAATTTTAAAAATAGCGATGCCTAGGTCCCCTCCTCCCTTAGAGGTTAGTCATTAGTCTAGTGTCTTGCTACTCAAGTGAGGTCCTAAAACAGCATGATCATTACTTGGGGGATTGTTAGCAATGTGAAATTTCATGCCCTAACCTACTAAATCAGAACCTTTATTTTAACAAGATTCTCAGGTGATTTTAAGTATGTTGAAGTTTGATGGCATTAGTATTTTTTTTTTTTTAAATCCTGCAGGGGAATCTACTGTGATAGGTGAAGAAGCACTGCCCTGCAGATTCAGCTCAAGCTCACGTGAACAGCACAGAAGGCCCCTCCATACATCTCTAACAGTATCTCCCTCATTATTTCCAAACTAAAATAAAAAACCAAACTCACTGCCGACGTCATTTCCTCATTTCCGACTCATAGCGACCCCTCCTTGGGTTTCCAAGATAGCTCTACACGGAGTAGATTGCCCAACCTTCCTTCTGAGAGTGGCTGGTGATTAGCAGCCAGCCATCTGGTTAGCATTAAAATGCCTTAGGCATCATTTCCAGCAACTCCATTTTCTCTACCTCTTGCATACAAAAATACTTACCTACTCATACTTCTTAGACTCTTCCATGCTATTCCAGGTTCTTATACATTTGCACAAGGAGCTCTGGTAGCATAGTGGCTAAAGCACTTGACTGCTAACCAGAAGGCTGGCGGTTCAAACCCACCAGCCACTCCTCGGAAGGAAGGTTGG
>NW_006921769.1:1738430-1746184 GCF_000298275.1 Orycteropus afer afer
ACGGCACATAACAACATCAACAACAATACATTTGCACACAGTTTGCTGTGTTGTGAGAATCCTTTACTCTCCCTCCCCTCTATTTTTCTTCTGGCGAATTTCTAATCATCTTTCAAAATTCTCCCTCAGTATTTGTGATCCTTACACCACAGACCATCTTCATACTCACTCCTCTAAATGTCCTATTTCTCCCTCCCTCTGTGCTAGCCTGAACCCTGTGCATTTCTCTTTCTGCATATCTTTCTCAATATTCTAATCATTTGCTTACATATCTGTCTCCTCTACCAGAATCTGCTTCCTTCCCACCACACACACCCCAATGTCTAATAAAATACTTTGCTCATGGCATATATTCAGCAACTACTGGGGGGATCAAAGATAAAAATCAGATTCGAAATTGAGCTTCCTTTGGGTCTCTCTGAAGCCTCCATTGATATTCAGATATTAGAGGTAATCAGAATGACCAGGAGTCAGAGCGTTATTGACCCACCTATCCCAATATCATTTTGTAATTCCTCTTTGGGTGGATCCACAGATACCACTCACTAAAGGAGGGTTCTGGTAGCGTAGTGCCTAAAGCACTACACTGCTAACCAGAAGGCTGGCAGTTCAAACCCACCAGCCACTCCTCGGAAGGAAGGTTGGGCAATCCAGTCCCATAGAGACATCACCTCAGAAACCCAAGGAGGGGTCGCTATGAGTCAAATCAACTTGACAACAGTGAGTTTGGTTTTGTGTTATTGTCGTTCACTAACAGAAGCTCTGGTGGTATAGTGGTTAAGACATTGGGCTGCTAACAAAATGGTGAGTGGTTCAAACCCACTAGCTGCTTCATGGAAGAAAGATGGGATAGCCTGATTCTGTAAGGACTGATAGCCTTGGAAACTGATTGAGGGCTGCTGTGAGTTGGAACTGACTCGATGGCAGTGAGCTTGGTTTTTTTTGTTTGGTTTGTTTATTAACACGCACATGCACATACGCACACCACATGCTCTATCCCTGCCTCACTTTTTATTTTGTTATTGGTATTCATCATGACACTTAAAATATTTATAATGTAAGATCATCTTCATTTATTTTTCTTCCTTGTTAGAAAGTGACCTCTGTGAAGCAGGAATCCTGGTCTGCTTCCCTCACTGATATATCTTCAGTGCCTATAACAGTACCTGACATATAGTAAGCACTCATTGAATATTTCTTTCTTGAATGAATGAACAAAGCCTGACTTAGGTAAGAAATCTTTAAGTCAGTATTTCCTAAGGTATTTTTTATAATGTCAATAGATGCTACACAATGAAAAGTTCTGGGTTAAACAAAATTAAGTGTACTTTCTTACTGTAAGACTGCTTATAACCTTTACTTTGTTAATGTATACTGGAGTTATTAATCAGGGGATAGCATTAATGTGTGATACTTCCGAAACACAGAACCTTTAGGTATGAGTGCTCTACACATCCTTATGTTAGGAGATAGTGGGATCCTACATTTCACTCTGAGGGATCCTTATTGTACCACTGACCTGAGATTTAGCACCTAAATGTGATAGTTTATTACCTTTGTGTCCCTTGCACTACATGAAAAAACAGATGTATTAAGCAGAACATAAATGTTTAAACCTCTGTTCTTTTATGTAACGAAGATTTGTTGACCACCTAGAGTAGGTTTTTTTTGTTTGGTTTGTTTATTAACTGCACTGCTATAAAGGCACTGCAAAGGTGAATATGACTCCCCAGAGCTCTTAGACTGCAAAGATGTAGATGTACAGGAAACCAGAAGAGTTATCCCACATCAACCAGTTCTTGTGCTAATGGACCTGGATCTAGGCTGGCACGTTTCCCTGAGCCTTCCCTTTGCTAACTGCTGGTATTGGATTCACGCACAATTGTGTTGCCCTTCATCTGAGCTATGTGTGTTATAGTGCATGCAAACACTATGTCAAAAGTGCTAAAGATTAATCTGTTGAAATTTTCCCTATTTCTGAACATAGGCTGAAGGGTAAGATTGTTCTACAAACTCTCATAGCAGTAGCTAGGCCAAAGGGAAAAAAAAAATCATTATTAAAATAATTTCTAAATATGCATGAAACCATGACTAATTTATAACTATGCCCAAAGGCACAAGTAAAACATCTGCACACATATATTTAAAGCTCCAATGAACTCCAGTGAAGTATTTTTAAAGTAACATTTAGGAAACTTCTACCTATTTATCTGATTTCATGCCTTATTAGGAACAAAAAGAGAAAGAACCGGTTTCCAAGAGTGTAGATGAAAAACAAAGGACAGCTTTGCAGAGAACCTTCCCCAAAGGATTTCCAACACATGGTGAAGATTAAACCTAGTAATTCCTCCATCAGAAAAGAGCGCTTAAGCAATTTAGTAAAGAACATAGTATCACCAATCCCCAAAGAAACTGTACTGTGTCCCGGGACACTAGTGTTTCCTTGGAATGCCAAATTCATCCACAGGAACACATACATCTCATCTTCACTACTGCTAGAAATTTTGCAAGAGCCAGTCAGGTGAACCTCCTGGCTTAAAAACCTTTTCTTTTTGTCTGCAAATAAAATGTACAGAAGACATGTGTTCATTTCAGGGAACATAAAGCAAAATATCATAAGAATAATAACTACCACCTTGTATGTTGTGATAACAGCTGGCAGGTACTTAAAATGTTATCTCACTTGGTATACACAAAAAGACTCAAAAGCAAGAATTCAAAACAAATACTTGTACACCAATGTGCACTGCAACATTATTCACAATAGCCAAAAGGTGGCAATAACCCAAGAGTTGATTGACAGATGAATGGGTAAACAAAATATGGTATATATGTACAAGAGAATATTATTCCACCGTGAAAAGGAGTGAAGTTCTAATATATGCCATGAGGTGGATGAAGCTTGAAAACATTGTTGTTAGGTGTTATCGAGTCAACTCATAGCTACCTGATGGACAACAGAACAAAATGCTGTCTTACACCAGCCTCACAATCACTGCTATTTTTGAGCCCATTGTTGTAACCACTGTGTCAATCCATCTCGTTGAGGATCTACCTCTCTTTCTCTGACCTTCTACTCTGACCTTCATGCATGTCTTCTTTCTCTGAGGACTGGCTCCTTCTCATAACATCCAAAGCACATGAGATGAAGTCTTGCCATCTTTGCTTGTAAAGTACATTCCACCTGTACTTCATCCAAGACAGATGAATTCATTCTTCAGGTAGTCCATGGTATATGTAATATTCTTGCTAACACCCAAATTCAAGGGCAACAATTCTTCTTTGGTCTTCCTTACTCATTTTTCAGCTTTCATGTGTATATGAGGCTACTGAAAATATTATGGCTTGGGTCAGGAGCCCCTTAGTCCTCAAAGTGACACCTTTGCTTTTTAACACTTTAAAGAGATCTTTTGCAGCACATTTGACCAATATGGTATGTCGTTTGATTTCTTGACTGCTGCTTTCATGGTCATAGATTGTGGATCCAAGCAAAAATCCTTGACTACTTCAATCTCCTCTGTTTTTATGATGTTGCTTACTGGTCCGGTTGTGAGGTTTTTTTGTTTTCTTTATGTTGAGGTGTAATCCATACTTGAAGGCTGTAGTCTTTCACCAGTAGGTACTTTAAGTCTTAGCTTTCACCTAGCAAGGTTGTGTCATCTGCTTATTGCAGGTTGTTAATGAACCTTCCTCCAATCCTAATGGCACATTCTTTTTCATATTATCTATTATATTACCTGTCTTTCTCAGATTATCTATTTGTTCAGTATGCAGACTGAATAAGGATGGTGAAAGGATATAATCCTGATGCACACCTTTTCTGATTTTAAACCATGTAGGAGCTCTGGTAAAATAGTGTCTAAGGCACTTGACTGCTAACCAGATGGCTGGAAGTTCAAATTCACCAGCCACTCCTTGGAAGGAAGGTTGGGCAATCTACTTCCATAGTGATACTGCCTCAGAAACCCAAGGAGGAGTCGCTATGAGTCAGGTTCGACTCGACAGCACACACCAACAACAACAGTATCCTCTTGTTCTGTTTGAATGACTGCCTGCTGGTATATGTACAGTTTCCTCATAAGCACAATTAAGTGTTCTAGAATATCCATTATTCAACAATGCCATCCATAATTTCTTACAATCCACATAGTTGCATGTCTCTGCGTAGTCAATAAAACACAGGTAAATATCTTTCTGGTATTCTTTGATTTCAACCAAGACCAATCTGACATCAGTAATGATATACCTTGTTCTGTGTTCTCTTCCAAATCTAGCTTGAATTTCTGGTAATTCTGTTAAGGTACTGCTGTAACTGTTTTTTAATTATCTCCAGCAAAATTTTACTTGCATGTAATATTAATGAAATTATTCGATAATTTGCAAAATCTGTTGGATCACCTGTCTTTAGAATGGGCATAAATATGAAATCTCTTCCAGATGGTTGGCCAGGTAGCTGTCTTCAGATTTCTTGGCATAGACTAAAGAGCGACTCTAGCTCAGCATTCATTGGTTGAAATATTTCAACTGGCGTACTGTCAATTCCTGGGGCCTTGTTTTTTGCCAATGCCTTCAGTGCAGCTTGAGTTTGTTCCCTCGATACCATCAGCTCTTGATCATATGCTACTTCCTGAAATAGCTGACAGTCGACCAATTCTTTTTAGTACAGTGACTTTGTATTCCTTCCATCTTATTTTGATGCTTGATGAACCATTTAATATTTTGCCCATAGAATCATTCAATATTGCACATTGAGGCTTGAATTTTTTCTTCAATTCTTTTAGCTTGAGAAATGCTGAGCAAGTTCTTCCTTCTTCCTAGTCTGTCTTAGTCTGAAAGCACCACTAAAATCTGTCCACCATGGATGACCTTCTTGTATTTGAAATACCAGTAGCATAGCTTCCAGCATCACAGCTACCACAGTATGACAAACTGACAAGGAAGTGGTGGATAATTACTTATGATCCTACTTATACGAAATATCTAGAATAGTCAATTGTATACGGACAGAAAGTAGACTAGTGGTTACCATGTGCTGAGGGGAGTACAGAAGGTGTCATTGCTAAATGGGCACAGAGATTATGTCTGGGGTGATGAAATTTTGAAAATTAATATAGTGGTTATG
Source organism: Orycteropus afer afer (assembly GCF_000298275.1). Lineage (NCBI taxonomy): Eukaryota > Metazoa > Chordata > Mammalia > Tubulidentata > Orycteropodidae > Orycteropus > Orycteropus afer. Next base: position 1,743,553 of record NW_006921769.1, read on the forward strand.
GTTGTAGAACACTGTGAATATGATACCACTGGATTGTATACTTGAAAATGGGTAAAATGACAAATTTTATGTTGTATATATTTTACAGTAATGAAAAAAACACTATCTCATTTGGACCTGATGAACTACATATTAATGTGGGTGCTCCTATTCCCCATTGTACAGAGACAAGTTAGTTAGCAAGTGAAAGAGTCAGGATTCAAACCCAGGTACGTGAGATGTCAAAGGCAATACTCCATTACAGTACCTCTCCTTGTCTCTTGAAACCAGTCAGTTTCATTAAAGCCCTGTAGCCAGACACCTTCAGCTTTATGTGACTAGCTTATAAACTCTTTGAATTTTACTCTGTTCAGGAAATATAGTATATGTAGGACTTATTACATCAAAACTTCTAAAAGGAAATTGATTCTATTAAATTACTTATACTGCTTCCTGAAAATATATTCAGCCTTACATTGGCTCATACCTACACCCAATCCCAACAAAACTCATTGCCATATAGCAACCCTATAGGACAGAGTAGAACTGCCCCAGAGGGTTTCCAAGGCTGCAATCTTTATGAAAGCAGACTGCCTCCCACATACCTACATAGTGTAATTTAAAAACTTCTATTCAACATCCACGTGCCAGGGACTGCGCCAAGTGCTAGGTTTATGATGACAGAAAAAGACATGGTCTTTCTCCTTGAGTTGCTTACAGTCTAATGGAGGAATACAGTCTTTAAAATGACCAATTTCAAAATATAGTTTTATGGGTAAAGCAAAAGACAGTGTGCCCTGGCCAGAAATGCAAACTGGGAAAGACAGGAAGAAGCCCTTTAAGTTGAATGCCACTTTTCCTCATTTTTAAATATAAGAGATAAGACAGCCCATCATACAGACTACAGTATGGACTGAAAGAAAACAGTGTAAAATGGTACAGCTTCTTTGGAAAACAGTGTGGCAGTTCCTCAAAATGTTACAGAATTACCATATTGCTTTAGTTAGTTGTGCCACTTTAACAGAAAATACCACAAATGGATGACTTTAACAGTTTATTCTCTTTCAGTTTTGGAGGCTAGAGGTACGATTTCCAAGGGCCAAGTTCGAGGGGCTGAGTGAAAGCCCCTCAACCTTGGGCTTTGGGCTCTTGCTCCCAGGCCACTGATGCTGGAGGCTTTCGTCACTCAGGCAGCTGTTGGCTGCTGAGGCTAACAAACCCAAGGTCAATGAGGAAAAAGGCACAGTCCCAATATAACCAAACTTCACAGCAGGCCATGGATTCAAGTCTCATTAACAGTCCCAAGATTGGCAGACAACATGGCAGGCTATGGAATAACAACTTGGCTACATGCCAAAAGCGTGTCAAAAGCTGGAGACATTCCTCAAAGGTGTTCTTTATATACCAGAAGTAGACTATATCCCTAAAGCAGCTAGCTACTCAGCTACTCCAGTAGAGTCCATCATGGAGTTAGTTACCAATCTCACCTTGGGGAATAACTACATCCAGCTGTCTAGCTACTCAAACCCAGGCCCAGCCAAATTGACACATACCCTTAACTACCACACATATGAACCAGCAATTTGACTCCTATATACAAATCCAAGAGAATTGAAAACTTGTATCTACACAAAAACTTGTACATGAATGTTCATAGCAGCCTTATTCATAATAACCAAAAAACTGAAATAACTCAAAGCCATCAATCAGCTGATGAACAGATAAACAAAATGTGGTGTACATCCATAACAAGGAATATTATTTGGAAATAAAAAAGGAATGAAGTACTGATAAACCCTACAACATACAAGAACCCTGAAAATATTATACTGTGAAAGAAGTCACAAAGAACTACATATTGTGAGTTCTGGCAAGATGGTGGACTAGGCAGAAAGATTGCACAGACCCTCTTCAACAAAAAAAAGGGAAAGCAATTAACACAGACACAGAAGATAATCTTGGACCCATGAGCCTTGAAGGGAAGGATATAGAAGTGGACTAAACCCCAACTAGCAGAAGAATTTGCATGAAAATTAACAAAAAGGGAGACATACAGAGCTGTGGTCTGGTAGCGATCCAGAGTGATCTTGACGACACAGCTTAGAGGTTGCCGAGTGGTGGTAGGACCTAAGAATTAACCTGAAAATCAGCCCTGCTAGCCAGGGACTGCAAGGAGGACCGCTCTGGTGGCTGGGGAATAAAAGGAGAAGGTGAAGAGAAAGATGAACTGAGCTGTGGACTTTTGCTGGTCTGGAGGAAGCCGCCATTTTGAAGGTTTAAAAGCCGCTTGACTATTTTGGATATATAAAGAGACAGCGCTCTCACAGATTCCTGGGGTTTAAGAACATGTTCTGCTTTTCAGCAACTCGAAGGACACTCCAGACCTGCAAGACTGAAAGGTACCACATTCCTTTTGTTACTCTTATATCCCACACCTGCTTGGTGAACGGAAGTGCGGCCATCCCCCACTCCCACCCACCTTCTGGACTCACAGGAACTCCAACACAGTCTGTGTGCTCAGACGGAGGGAGCCTGGGTGCCCTGCCCTGTCCTCCACTGATTTTTTGTTTATTTTTTCTTTTTCACTTTCTTTTTTCTGGTGATTAGTTTGCTTTATTTGTCTGTTTTAAAACAACTATTATTATAAATACTT
>NW_006921769.1:1754439-1770514 GCF_000298275.1 Orycteropus afer afer
AAGAAGGATGCTTATGCACAGGGAGACAGCTCAGGGGACAGGAGTGCATGGAGGGATGGACACAGGGAAGAGGTAACTATGGGGAGGAAGTGGGAGGGAAGCTGTTGCATTGTGGTAAACTTTGGTCAATGTCATGAGACAAAATATATGTGAACCGCTGTATGGAAAGTGAATTTGCTCTGTAAATCTTCACCCAAATCACACACACACAAAAAAAAGGACTACATATTGTATGATTCCACTTATACAAATGTCAGAATAGGCAAATCAATAGAGACAGCAGATCAGTGGCCGCCTAGGGTTGGAGAGAAGGAGAATGAGGAGTGAGTACTACTGGATGCAGGATTTCAAAACATCCTAATATTGATTGTGGCGATGGTTGCACAACTCTGAATATATAAAAAGCCTCTGAATTATACACTTAAATGCATAAACTGTATGATACATGAATCATCTCTCAATAAAGTTGATGCCAAAAACAAATGAACACCAACAAGAGAAACAACAACAATCAAGTGAAAAAAAAAAAAAAAAGATAGTACATTTAAGGAAAAGCATTTGCTCATTAGTGACTGAAAACAGTATGTCTCAGGAGTAATGTAAGCCACATTGGCTGGTTGGCCATGAAATGCTCTAAAGGCTGCTGTGACCTCCTAGGCCACATGGTAGCTATGACCATCCTCAGGACTTTGAGCTCCATTTTCCATATCTAGTTTTTTAACTCTATAGTTATCCATCATTTCAGTGTAACTCATATAATGAAATACCCCACTTTATAAAATCTAGTGCAGAAACAGAGTCCCAAAATAGTGCCTCTATCAGGAACAGTTAAGATAAAAAAATAAAAATTACACAATTCACAAACACAAAAAGTCTCCACCAAAGGCATGTTCTATAGGAAGGATAACATTTACTGAACAAATTCCATCTTTGTGGCTGATATCAACCACCACGGACAGTTCACAACAGAGAAATTCTCTTCTTCTTTAAGAACATATACTTCAAAGACATGAAATATCATTTTGAAATGTCTCTTTTCCAAACAAAGATCAGAAAACTTAACCTTTTTTTTTTTTTTTACCAAATACCTTGATCACTTGCTAAAAATAAATTTTTTTTCTTTCCAAAAAGTTAAAGTTAGAAATACGTTTAACCCGTGAAATCTAATAAATAAGTAAATAAATAAATAGATGCACAAGAATATTATCACTTGGCTTTGAAATGTTTTAAAGTTGGCATCCCCACCTCGGTTTCAGTACTCTTTGGTCAATCATTCCATTAACAAGGTTTTCTACTGGATAGAAAGATAGCTTCTGCTCCCTGTAACTGGCTGGACTGGCAGATTGTTCATACCTGTCACAAAGAAAGCACAGTGTAAGTCAGTAGTGCCTAACAGAGTCTAAAATGTGGGTCAGTGACCATTCAAGAGGAGTTATTACCACCGATCTGACTGTGACTCTGAAGGCTGCATCAGCACATAGCAAACATTATAATCTGGGTTCATTTCCAAACTCCACATTAGACTCATGACTTAGAGAACTGAAAGAAGGACCTTCCAGGGTCACCTTGCTCAACTGTTCCCATATGCCAGCTCAGAAGGCTGTTTTCGCTAGTCTATGCTGCAATTATTAGTGCTAAGATTACCTTTTTCTTTATGAAATGATGGTAACAATTGAATTTTTGGTTAGTATTCTTATTTGGAAATATAAAATGGTTTATGTCAGACCTGACCTCCATGCTCTGCTATTTTGGGGGCATTTTATTATCTGTGAAATCTCATTGTCTTAGAACCACACTTCCTCATTTTCTGAGTGATGCAAATGAGACTCAGAAGGGAAACCAACTTGGTCAAGGCTGTCCACAAGCTTTTTAGCAGCAGTGCCAGGACTTTAAGTTCTCCCAATTTCCTGCCCAGTGATTTTTCTACCAACTTCAACAAGAACAACAAGAGAAGTAGCAACTGCGAATACAGTTATTGCACAATACTATCATTTGCCTAAATCTTAACAGGATGTCAAACATCCTGCCCAGATGTGGCTTACAAATCTTTTCAAAATAACACACTAGGCAATCATTAGCAATCAAATAGAATTTGCACTCAAGTTGAAACCAAGCTTCCAGATCTGTAATACCAGTATAGACTCTTAGATCCAGACTCAAAGCGAGCAACCCCTCCTTGGGTTTCTGAGGTGGTATCGCTACAGAAGTAGGTTGCCCAACCCAATCTGCCTTCTGTGGAGTGGCTGGTGGGTTTGAACCACCAGCCTTCTGGTTAGCAGTCAAATGCCATAGTCACTACACCATCAGAGCTCCTAGAAGGGGTCTTAAGTACATTTATTCTGTCCACCTCATTTTACAGCTGAGGAAACTGAAACTATGAAAAGTCAAGCAAAATCTCCAATGTTAGGGGAGTATCTGGTGGCAGAACATTGCTTGGTGTGAAGCATTTTGTTACCGAGGTTCAGGGTTCCTTCTACTATGCCAAGTTACCTCTCTTTGTTAAGCTGTTTCTGATAAAGCAAAAAACCAAACTCACTGCCATCAAGTCAATTCTGACCCATATCGATCCCCGTTGGGTTTCCAAGGCAATAAATCTTTACAGAAGCAGATCCCCCATCTTACTTCCATGGAACAGCTCGTAGGTTTGAACTGCTGACCTTCCGGTTAGCAGCCCAATGCCTCACCCACTAGGCCACCAGAGCTCCTTCTCTTTCTGATAGGGCTTAATTAAATAGCATATTTTCATGTTTCCTTCTATCATCATGATTCTCACTTGACAATAGATTATGACTTTCCAAAAACAACAAATAAGAATTTTCATCCTACATGTAGTTGTGATATTAAAAACACAAACAAACAAACAATGCTGTCACATCGATTTCAACTATAGGATAGGGTATTGTCCCATGGGATTTCTGAGGCTATAATCTTTACAGAACCACATCTTTCTCATCAAGAGAAAGAAAACTGGTGGTTTTGAGCAGCCATCTTTTCAGTTAGCAGCTGAGCGCTTAACCACTGCACCACCAGGGCTCCCTTATACCATGATAATTTAACCTAAACGCAAGACATCATCATCTTTAAAGTGAGCTGCTACTTTCTGGATAGAGTTCAATAGCCCCTTCTCACAAATGCCTGGGCAGCTGTGCTCCAAGTCTTGGTTAGCTTTGAAACTGATTTTCTTAACCAGGTTAATGAAGCTTAATATTCAAGCCAGGATTATTTGATCCAGGAGAAAGAGGAGGCTCAAAGATGATGAGACTCTAACAACAACTGTATTACTTTTCACAGCCTTCAGAAGAAGAAAGAGTAATGCCAACATTTAATATAATCAATCCAATCAGCAGTAGAACCAGGAAGGAAGCCCAGATTTCCCAGCAGTCCAGCCAGCTCTCATTTACTAGAAAACATTACAAACTGATTTGCAGTGGAAACAAGACTGCCCGGTTTTGTTTTGTTTTGTTTTGTTCCCAAGCTGTGCCTAAGGCAGCATCAAGATTCCAGTCAACTAAAGCGAAAATTCCAACCCAAAAGTCCTATTCCTACAAGAATGCTGGGAAGCTACTTTAAGCTCTCTTAGAGGTTCACACCCTTTCTTTGGTAGAACAGGGTAAAAACATGTAATGGAAACTTCTTCAAAATTCCTATGTAGAATACTATTTGTTTATATAAACCAAAAAAATGAAACTCATTGCCTTCAAGTCCATTGTGACTCACAGCAACCCTACAAGGCAGACTGGAACTGCCCTATCTGGTTTCTAAGGCTGTAATCTTTATAGAAGCAGACTGCCAGATATTCCTCCCACCTAGTGCCTGGTGGGTTTGAACTGCCAACCTTTTCGTTAGCAGCTGAGCACTTAACCACTTTGTCACCCATACTCCTTGTGTTCTTATTTAGATAAGTCAAAACAATGTTAGGAGATGTTGTCAAAACAAAGTGTAGGAGAAATTCCTCAAATAAATCAGAAGCTAGCCAGGTTTTAAATATTTATTGCTCTTCAAGGAGAAAGAAAAAGAAATTTAAGTAAAAGCATAGAATGCATTTCATTAAACACCACAATATTAAAAATTAACGAATAACTGGTCTGTAGCCATTAACCTTAGAAACCTTAAACAAAAGGAGCCCTAGTGGCACAACAGTTAAGCACTCAGCTGCTAACAGAAAGGTTAATGGTTTGAACCCACCAGCCACTCTGGGGGAGAAAGACCTGGACTTCTGCTTTCACAAGGACTACAGCCAAGAAAACCCTATGAGGCAGTTGTCCTCTGTCAAATGGCGTCGCTATGAGTCAGAATCCACTCGACAGCACCCAACAACGGAAACTTTGCAAAATGTCTCGAACATTTTAAACTGAAATGGGAATGTCTGAAATGTTCCTAGGAGACAGATTTGTAGGATTAAATGGTTGCTAATTCCTATCATCATCCCTTTTCATCGCAGAACTCAAATGACTAAAAATAGGCCCAAAACCTCAAAGCTTTTTATCTGCCACCACAATTTTTTCTACATCATTTTTGTGGGATGCTATCATAGTTTTTAGCATTCCAGGGATACTGCTAAGAAATTACAAAATTCATTGTGGCAACTGTTTTGCACATTCTATTGTGACTGTCTCTAGAGAAGAATATAAATTCGTTACTATAAGGTATCCTTAGCAGAAAAAGGAAAATTAGATGGTTGGATAGACTGATAGGTGATAGATACATAAATTAGTTAGTTTTAGGAAAAGCAAAGGAGTGGCCACAAATGCCTCTACCACACTCTACTTTTAAAAAACTAAGCTACAGGAGTCCTTTCCAGCTTCCCTTTTATGTATACTTCAGCTGCTTCCTACAGAGCATTTTACATAGGAACTCCCAGCTTAGAGGACTTCCCTAACAATTGAAATCAGCATTAAAAAAGTGGTCAACAATTTGTTTTAAGCAACTCTTCCATTAATTAAAAACAAAATGTACCTTGATTCATAAAACTTAGAAAAACTGACATTTATATAAATATCAGAAATATCGTACACACAATCCAGCTGGAAATGGTCACAGTTTCCAAAGAGATGTGCATCTCAATTCCATGTTATATTCATGTCTAAAGGACTGTTGGGAAAGCAGAGAATCCAAATTAAGCTCATTCAAATATACTTACTCCGGGGCTGCTTCTGTTTGCCTTACCAGGGCTGTTTCCCCACGGCTTCCGGGCGACCTCAGCCCTTGACTACTCTGCTTATATTTTTCAATTAGATCCATCAGAACAGCCTGATGCCCGATTTTCTTTACCAATTGCTGAACCATCCGATCATTAAGTGCTAGAAGAGCGGACCCACTTACTTCTTCCTCTGGGAAAAAGAAAGAAAAAAAAAAAACTTTCTACATAACTGCCCAGTAAACACTACAAAACACCAGCACTCTGAAGAGGTAAAAATCACTTCTGGTTAAAAATCTCCTCTATGAATGGCAAAGCAAGCTGCTATGTAAAATTTCACGTGAATCACACTAAAAAGTTTAAGGAAAAAAAAAAAAAAAGACTCACCTAAACTCCTCTAGAGTTACAAAAATCACCTGTTTTTTTTATAAAGAGATGTTTTTTTATAAAGATGAAACTGATTATGACATGATTCCAAATCTACATCTGCTTCTGAAGTATCAGGGCATGGAGACAAAAATAAACACTTTTTATTTCCACATTAAATTCCCTCTCCATTCTTGATTCTTCCTAAGAGACAGTTTTTCCATGAGGGACCTCGCAGCCAATCTTCAACGCTTTTAAATCTAACACTGAACAAAATGCATTCTGCATTAAGGACAAAAGCAATACAAAAAATACAGATATCAAATATGTACTTAAAGAGTTCTTAGGATTTTATTTTATTTGCATTCTTCTTGAAATATCATATTCTCCTGTGGATGCTAGGGGTCAAATCAAACTCTGCAAGTCAATAAAGAAGAAAAGGTGGGGGAAGTTTCTTACTGGAGCCAACCCATATCCACATTCACAGGCACACAGACATTAGGCAACAAAAGCAATGTTAGTAACAGAAGGCACTCACCAAATATCAAGGATGCTCAATTAAAATTTTTGCAACAGTCAACAACTCACCTTGAAATCTATGCACTAGCTCTCCTAAATTTTTCTCCACCAACCAGCTGCAGACCTGATCAACTGACCAAGCTTCCATTGCTGTGTCTTGTAAATACACCTGTAGAATAAAAGGTCGGAGAAGGATTCTTCAGTTTTTCTTTCTGATTGCTGCTTTTCTTTTTTCTTTTTTTAAGACTCAGCTTTCGAATTCACTTCCCGTCTTTACCAGACTCCTTTTCATTCTCAATATTAAGCTTCTTTAACATTGCTATTTTTAGAGTTACTATAAAACAAATACTCATTTTTTAAGTAAGACCAATTTTAACCTGTCTCCCAGTCTCCCTTCTCAAATTTCTGCACCTTCTCCTACTTTTTTTCCACAGGCATCCCTCAGCTTTACTAACAGCCAGCCAGGAACACACAAGGGCACCCAATCCCCTACCATTAACACTCAGGTTTCTTCACAAAGAAAAGAAAGGTGTGAAATTCACCACTACCAGGCTCATCAGGAAGTAGTTGACATTTACAAAGGGGGGGGGGCGGGGGAGAAAGAGAAGGATCAGATAAAAAAGGCTGACAGAGATACTCAGTAAACCAAGGCTGGTTAACTCCTTGCTGCTCCCCAGCTAGAAAAAAGCTTGTAACTTCAGATTGCTTTGGGTTTCTCAAGAGAAGGAAATTGGAAATAAGGCTCATAGCCCCTGCTGAGAATTTGCATTTCCACCCCAGATATACTGAATCAGAATCTACATTTTAACAAGATCCCCAGGTGAGTTTTACCACCTGGAAATGCTAATTCTCACCAGAGGGTGGAACCTGAAACCTGACCTAACTTGTTGGAAGACCCTTTGGGAGCCAAATTTATCAGGAGAATCGGAATGTTTCTTTCCTTACTTCCAATAATACTGTTACGTATTCCGTTAACTTCTCAACCTTTATGAGCACTATTATAATTGATAAAATAACTAGGAAAGACCAGTATATTGATTGAAAACTTCTTTTAAAAAGATCAGTTGGGGAAATTCGAAATGGGAAAAACTTAAAATACTTCAGTGTTTCTCTAAGTATAAAACATGTATAAGGGTTTGCAAAATGAAGCTTTAATTATTCAGTTGTTTTTTACATTCTACTATTCTGTACCACTTAGAAAACTCAAAGTGAGTACATCAATTTCATCAACAATTTTTTCCCTTTCCCTTGGGCAGCCTATCCCCTGTTTTTGTAATTCAACTCAAAGGGGTTTGAAGCACTGGAGGGAGACAAAATTTTAGATCATTTTAATCTCTTAACATTACTTTTCAATTTCTCCTTGCAATATGAAGTGATACAGATTTACTTGTTTAAGTAAGATACTATCCTTCTATAAAGACAGTTAAAAAGCTGCTGTTGGAGAAATGGAATATTAAGGAAAGAGAAAAGCATTTATTAGGTTATGTATTTAAATTTTACTGCTAAAAAAAAAAAAAGAACTCACTGCCATAGAGTTGATTCCAACTCATAGTGACCCCCTTTGGGTTTCTGAGGTGGTGAATCTTTATGAAGCAGATTGCCTAGTCTTCCTTCTGTGGGTGGCTGGTGGGTTTGAAGAGCCAGCCTCCTGGTTAGCAGTCAAATGCCTTAGGCAATACATCACCAGAGCTCCTTAAATTTTACTGCTGGAAGTTAAAATATACATATTATTATATTTTTCATCTGTGTGTATTTAAATAAGTTACCATTTCTAATGTCATGGTCAGAAAGATGGAAAATAAATGTGTTTACCATTTCATATCTGGCAATGTGGAAAGATAACAGACTTCAAATATCATTTCCTAGAAAACAAGTATACTTCAAAGCAATAAGCCACTTTCTCCTAAGTATTCACAAATACCAAGTTGAACAAACTGAAAACAAGGGTTAAATATAGAAGACATGTCTTTCTGGATTACAGTGGTGGATTTAATTTGCTTGGATAACAGTAGCCACAGAACTCCTCCCCTAGGCTAAGCTGCAAGAGCAGGGTGTGAAAAGTCATTATTTGCAAGGCTCTGGTGTAAATTAAAAATCACACCTTCCTGTCACACTTCTGGCTTCCTTGTGAAGAGTAGGACTTAGAAAGAAAAAAAATTAGAAAAAAAAGAAACCAGTTCTCTGAATTTCAAGATTAAAAGGCATGCAAAGCAGAACCGACTGCTCTGCAGCCAGTCTTGGCTGAAGGAGAATTTGAAAATAAAATGAGCACTTGAGAATCCTTGCATATTTTTAATTCCCAGAGTTTATGAAATTATAACCTCAAAAAAAATAAAATTTAAAAATAAAGTTTTTGCTCATTAGTTTTCCTGAATATTTAATAAAATAAAAATAATACCTATCTTAGTTGTCCAGTGCTGCTGTAATAAAAGTACCCTAAGTGGGTGGCTGTAACAAACAGAAACTTATTTTCTCAGTTCATTGTTGTTGTTATGTGCCGACTCAGAGCGACCCCTCCTTGGGTTGCCAAGGCACTATCACTAGTGAAGTAGATTGCCCCATCTTCCTTCCTAGGAGTGGCTGGTGGGTTTGAACCCCCAGCCTTCTGGTTAGCAGTCAAATGCCTTAGACACTATGCTACCAGGAAGCTGGAAGTCCGAATTCAGAGCACTGGTTCTAAGGGAAAGCGTTCTCTCTCTGTCAGCTCTGGAGGAAGTTCCTTGTCTCTTCAGCATCTGCTGCTTCCTGGTTCCTTAAAGATCTCCGTGTGTCTTGGCATCGATCTTCCTCTGGGTTTAGGAATTTCTCAGAGAATCCAGGTCCAAAGGATGTGTTATGCTCCTAGTTTCTCTTTTTCAGTGGTAATGAGGCCCTGCTCTTCTCTGCTGGCTTCTGCCTTTTTATCTCTTGGTAAGGTAAAAGATGTGACTCAACAAGGGTGTGTTTAAACAGGGTGTGATGTAAGTAAGGGTATGCCTTGAGTAAGGATGAGAAGGGTGTGATTTGAGTCATGCCATTTTGTAAGGCTGTGACTGAAAATACACCCCACACTAATCCTGCCTCATTAGAATGTAGAGGTTAAGATTTACAACCCATATAATTACATAAGATCATAAATTGAGGACAACCACACAATACTGAGAATCATGGCCTTGTCAAGTTGACATGTATTTTGGGGGAACACAGTTCAATCTGGAGCATTCTACTTTTTGCCCCCCAAAATTCATGTCTTTGCCACATATACAACACATTCACCCCCATCATATCAACTGCAAAAGACTTTTTAAACTGACTCCAAGTCCAAAATCGCATCTTCTGATTCATTTAAATGAAACATCGACAAGACTTTAAGTATATTCTACCCTGTGGCAATATTCTTGGTCATCGGTGAATCTGTAAAATCTAAACTGAAAGTTATCTGCTTCTAAAGGACAATGATGGAGCAGGTACAAAGTGGACATTTCCGTTACAAATTGGAGAGGTTGGAGGGAAAGAAGGGATTAGGAGCGACAAGTCCAAAACCCAGCAGAACATTTACATTAGTTATTGAGGCTTGGAAACAATCCTCTGTTCTCTGAGACCATCTGGGCGTTGGCCCTGCCCTCCACACTTTGGGTGTTGGCCGTGCCCTCTGGATTGGCCCTAGGGTACAGCTCCACCTTCCAGACACACAGAGATGGCAAATCTGTTCCCTTGGCTTTGGGAAGCCCCATTCTCCTACTCCATCTGAGTGGTGCCCCCACCCCCACCCCCTTGGCCCCAGCAAATCCCATTCTTCTGCCCCTTGGCATGGCAGCCCTGCTCCCTCAGCTTTGGACAGTGGCCCCATCCCCTTGAAACACCTTAGCAATAGCCCCATGCTCCAAAACTGAGTTGGTGAAGAACCAACTCTTTGAAACATAAGAAGCTGTAGTCCCACCATTTGAAATCCAGAAGACAATGACCCCACATTTTGAAATCAAGAAAACTGTTTTCTGTGCCAGATCATCTCTTTCCTTCTGAAGCAAAGAAAAACCGTGTGATCTTGCTTAGAAATCTCCTGAGACAGATATCCAAGTTCATCATTTACAAATTCTACTTTCCACCCAACATTTGAACATAATTCAGACAAGTTCTTTGGTACTGCATAGAAAGCATCACACTTCCATTGTCCAATCACATATTCATCATTTTCTCTTAAATCTTTACCAGAAACACATTTACCATCCACATTTCTAGCAACATTCTGTTGCTGGTGCCATATGTATTCTCTAAGATGATGGAGACTTTCTCTATAGCTCTCCACACTTCCTTCTGAGCCCTCATCAGAATTGCCTTTAACACCCATAATTTCTGCAATAGTCTCTTCAAGGTAATGTAGGCTTTTACTATTAGGCAACTTAAAACTCTTCCAGTCTTTACTCATTACCCACTTCCAAAACCACTTCTACATTTTAGATATCAGTTGGAGCATCACCCCACTCAGCCAGTACCAAATTCTGTCTTACTTGTCTAGTGTTTCTACACTTGTAGTGTACTACAAGTACGACTTTAACAAACAAGTTTATTTTCTTACAGACTGTAAGACTAGAGGTCTGAATTCAGAGCACTAGCTCTAGGGGAAGACTTTCTCTCTGTCAGCTCTTGGGGAAGGTTCTTCTCTCCTTTCGGCATCTGTGGGTCTGGCATTCCTTGCAGGTCTCCATGTGTCTTGGCATCAGTCTTCCCCTGAGTCTAGGAGATTCTCAGCATAGGGACCCCAGGTCCAAAAGATGTGCTGCACTCTTTGCTCTTCTTTCTTGGTGGTAGTGAGGTCTCTCTACTCTCTGTTTGCTTCTCTCTCCTTTTATCTCTCCTAAGTGGCATAATGCCTAAGGCATTTGACTACTGACCAGAAGACTGGCAGTTCAAACTCACCAGCTACTCTTTGGAAGGAAAACTAGGCAATCTGTTTCTGTGGAGATACTGCCTCAGAAACCCAAGGAGGGGTTGCTGTGATTTGGAACCGACTCAACAGCAGTGAGTTTGGTTTGACTTTTGGTTAAGATAAATGGTTTGACTCAAGCAAGGGTAGGACTTATAAGTGTGTCCCTTGAGTCATGCCCTCTTGTAAGGCTGTGACTCGAGATATACCCCACACTTATCCTGCCTCATGAACATATAGAGGTTAGCATATCACAAAATGGAAGATAGTTACATCAAATCACTAAATGGAGGACAACTGCACAATATCGGGAATCATGACTTAGCCATGTTAATCCATAGTTTGGGGGGACATAATGCAATCCAAGTCAGAAGGCTAGTACAGTACCTATATATTCTCAGAGAAAATAGCAAAAATTAATAATAACTACATGAAAATACTCTAGCCAAAACCATTCCCACTATTTAAATTATGCTTTAATAAAAGAAAGTTGTTTTAAATATTAAAGAGTATCATCTAATTAAAGCCAAGAAGAAGTAAGACTTCAGTTTAAGCAACCTAAGATGAGCAAGTTTTATTTAATAAATTTGTTTAAAATTCAAAGATAGGTAATAGTGCAACCTGCTGTGAGTATGGCTTAGAATCTTCGGTGCAATGCAACACATAAAATACCAACCAGAAATAGAAAATACTAAAATATAGTTGTCAATTTTCTATTCATTTACAATCTTGTTTCCATTTTTACAAAATCCAAAAGCTGGGACCACAATATGATTCCTAAAAGCTTTGCTGGAGGCATATGCCCCCTCCTGGATCAATTCTTCATCCCGCAATGTGAAAGAGTGTCTCCTACCACAGCTGTACCTGAACGGACAAGTCATTTGGTATAAGCATTTGGCTGCTAACTGAAAGGCCAGTGCTTTGAACCAACCAGCCAGTCCACAGGAGAAAGGTGTGGCAACAAGTGTTTGGTTTACTGGTTAAAAAAAAAAAAAAAGAAGAAGAAGAAAAGTTAAGGTACAAAAATAAGGATATAGCTATCTCATAGCGCAATATCCAAGCAGTTCTGATTGGTGGCAATCTTGCTACAAAGTAAAGCAAAGGCATCACAGTACTGGTGTGGAGCCTAACATCTCATCTACTTAGGGCTTGTTGCTCATTGCAACCATCACCAGACCAGGTGGATGAAATCTGGAGTAGTCCACCAAAATACCTCGCATACTCTAATCACCAAAATGTTTAGGGCCTGCATAGCTCAGAACTAGGTGAATGGCGAAACATTAAAGACATTAGTATCCTTATTATGGAAATAAGGCACATACATAAGCAGAAGGCACTATAGAACTCATTACAATAGGGTTCTTTAGAAAACACAGTGGGGCTTGGTTTTCCCACAGTCTCCTGGAGATGAATGAATTTTTATCTGGAATATGAATGATAGGTGCAGTTTAGTGAAGGAAATGGAAGAAGTAAGAGCAATATAATTAACTAAGAAAACTGAAAAAAGCAAAACTGACTGCCATTGAGTTGATTCTGACTCATAGCGACCCACTTTTGGCTTCAGAGGTGGTATATCTTTATGGAAGTAGATTGCCCAGTCTTCCTTCTGCAGAGTGGCTGGTGGGTTTGAACCACCAATCTCTGGCTAGCGGTCAAATGCCTTAGGCACTAAGCCACCAGAGCCCCTTAATTAACTAATAAGTCAGAAATAAATAAGTCACATTTTGGAAACTGAAAGTGGTCTACACTGCCTGGACTGGTGAACTCATGCTAGGAAATAACAGGAGACAAAGTTGGAAAGACCAGTAGAGAACTTGGGCTGAGAGTTTATAGATATACTTAATGGGATACCATTATAAATCTGGTCAGTCCCTAAACTGATAGTATGTTCCATGCTTTAGAAAGATCACTCAGGTAGTTGAGTCAGATAAATTACAGGAAAGGGGTTCTTTCTTAAAGTAAATGTATACGTGAAAGAAGACTTAATGTATGCATGTTTATTATATATTTGTGTGTATGTGTGTTATTTTGCATTCATTTTAGGAAACAGATGTTTATATTTATGTCTCAAACACAATCTGCTTATATTTTCACAATTATACACACACACACAATCGAATGCACACAAACAATTCACTTCACTTGTTTGTGTCTCATGAGCAACTCTTGTGGAGCAACAGTTAAGTGCTCAGCTGCTAACAGAAAGGTTAGCAGTTCAAACCCACTCCACAGCTCTGCAGGACAACCATCTGGCAATTTGCTGTCATAAAGATCACAGCCTAGAAAACCCTATGGGGCAGTTCTATTCTGTCACAGGGGTCACTACAAGTTGAAATGGACCTGATAGTACCCAACAACAACATTAGTGTGTTAGTTTCCTGACCTATAACATGGGAAATGAGTATAAATGATCTCTCAAAATCTCTTCAGCTATTAGTATCTCGATATCATGTTGTATCTTATACTCTATGGAAATAAAATTTCCCCACACACATCATGATCACAAAGGGAGTTACGTTTACACAGCTAGTTGACACCTCACAAGTGAAATATACCAGAAGGGCCTGTTGTCACATAGGTTAAGCTGAACCACATGAAATTGTCATTTTTTTGTACATGTAGCTATGTTTCAGGACAGTTTCTCCATACTGTTATTTTTCTAAAACACAATTTTTAATTACTTTGTGACATTCCAATTTAACTTTGTCTTTTAGAAAAATAACAGTATGGAGAAACGATCATGAAACAAGGCTAATTGAAAAAAGGATAATTCAATTTTGTGGAAAGAATAAAATAAAAGTAGAACAAAATGTATGAATAGCACAAAGAGAAAAAACATGTGTATCAAATGTAAAAGTGGGTTTCTCTGGTGGAATTAGTGCATTCTGCTTTCTAATTTGCTACTCTCAAAATTTTCTCAATGAAACAATATTACTTTTATTAACAGGAAAGCTATGATCTTAAAGATAAAGTGTAAAAAGTAGTATTTATAGACTATTTATGGCCCATTTAAATAGCACCCATCTGTCAGTTTGTCATACTATAGTGGCTTCTGTATTTGCTATGATGCTGGGAGCTATACCAGCAGTATTTGAAATATCAACAAGGTCACCCAAGTTGGACAGGTTTCAGCAGATTCCAGACTAACAAAGACTAGGAAGAAAAGCCTGGAAAACTACTTCCAAAAATTAGCAAATGAAAACTCCAGACATCACAGCAGACTGTTGTCTGACAAGTGCTGGACCGTGAACCCTCTCGATTGGAAAGCACTACACAATAACCACAACAATGGACCTCATGCCAAGCATTGTGAAGATGGAGCAGAGCCAGGAGACACTTCATCGTCTTGTCTGCAGGCTTGCCATGAACTTGAGCTATTCTACAGCAACTAACAACACTATGAGCCATTGCAGGATAGGTGTTCAGTTGATCCTTTTTTTTTTTTTTTTTCTTTTTTCCTTAAATAACCAGGAGATCGAAAGAGAGCACTAGTGTAATGGTTAAGGCACTTGGCTGCTAACCAAAAGCTACCAGCCTCTCTGAGGAAGAAAGACAAGGCAGTCTGCTTCCATAAAGGTTTACAGACTTGGAAACCCAAAGGCGGTTGCTATGAACCAGAATTGACTACATGACAGCGAGTTTGTTTTTTTGAGGCCAAATCTGGCTTATAGAACTGGTTTTGGTTAGATATGTAGACTCTTAAAACTTTTTGAAATTAGTTGATTTCATTTTTTAAAAAGTCAAAAAATCTACACATCTGAATTCTCAGTTATTTTTTTTGAAAAATAAGAAGTTTTCACAATATTGTTGTTAGATGCCATCAAGTAATATGTACCATAAAAGTTTTTGTGACATTTTAATTTTAAAACACAAAATGAAAGTTTTTACATGTCTATAGTATCTTGATACGCTTCCTTAGAAATTGAACTAACTTCAAATTCTCTAACATTTGTTCTATTATATGTCAAAAAAGCTTGAGCCAAATACCAGTTATTACTGGCTGTGATTAAATTTCCTATGAGACCACTTTTTGTGTGTTCTACACTAAAGCATGCATCATTCAAGCACCAAATTATTGGTTGTTTCCAAATCATAGGGTTTGGAAACACTTATATAAAAATTATTCATGACCAGATTTCTTACACAGTGGGAAACTCAGTATATTTCATTCTCAGAGGAACACAACTGTGGTAGTCAAGTTGTATGTCAAATTGTCTGGGCCTGGTTTTGAGTGGCTGGGCAGCTAGATGTAGGTATTCCCCACGGTGAGACTGGTAAGCAACTTCATGGTGGAATCTACTGGAGCAGCTGAGTAGCTGCCTTAGGGATGAGGTCTGCTTTCAGTTTATAAGGGATCAGCTTTGAGAAAAGTTATCTAGCTTTTTGGCATGCTTGGACCCTGCATGCAGCCCGCCATGTTGTCTGCTAATCTTGAGAGTCTGACACTTTACTTGTTGAATTCGAATTTGCCACCCTCAGCAGCCAGCACCTGTCTGAGAAAAGAGATGCCTCCGTTTCCAGGGGGCTGGGAGCAAGAAGCAGAGCTGAAGCCCAAGGTCAAGGGACCTTCACCTAGCACCTAGAGCCACCCCTTTGAACTTGGACTCCTTGTCTCTTAAACTGTAAGAGAATAAATCCCTGTTTGTTAAATCCACCCTTTAGTGGTATTTCTGTTAGAGCGGCACCAGAGAACCAAAATAGCAACTTTTTCCCCATCAGTTGTGTTCTAATATCTAATTTCCCTGGAATTGTGCATTTGTTTGCTTTTCTTTACTTTCAATCTATTTCTTGTAAAGCGTATTATTTCTAGGTGCCTCAGAGCCCCAAAAGGCACTTATTATTGAAGATCCAGTGGGAAAATAAGAGATAGTGTTTGTTTGTTTTGCAGGAAAAAAAAAAGAGAGAGAGAGTGAGAGAGAGCAAGACAGAGATTACCACGAACTGCCACAGGTAAATAATAATCCTCTGGCAGAAAGTGGGAAAACCCGTCTGAGAAGCAAAGGTTTGGACTCTGCATAATCTCTACTCATAGTCAGAATCAGAAGCTTTGCTGAAAGGCCAGATATCTGATTGGCACTGATTTTTCAGCAAGACCAATCATTCATTTTTGCTGTCTCATAGGGAATGGGAAACTTAAAGTAGACCTGAAT
>NW_006921769.1:1773549-1774914 GCF_000298275.1 Orycteropus afer afer
GGCTCTCTTCCCACTTCCTCCTTGTGGTTACTTTTTCCCTCTGTCCTTCTTGCCTATGCATTCCTGCCCTCTGAGCTGTCTGCCTGTGCAAATGCTGTTCTTCTCGTCTCCATGGCTAATTGCCCTCAGGAGTGTACCTACCTGGTGTAAATGTTCACCTTATACGCTTGTCTATAGTTTGGCTGGAAGCCACAGGCGTGAGTTCCATTCAGGCCTGAAGGGTGATTAGGAGCCATAGTCTTGGGGGTTTCACCAGTCTATCAGAACAGTAAGCCTGATTTTTTTTTTTTTTTTTTATGATTTTGAGTTTTGTTCCACATTTTTCTTCCACTCTATATAGGATCTCTTATTTTCATCCCTTTGCAAGTTGCTGACAGTGGTAGCTGGGTGCCATCTAGTTCTTCTGGTCTCAGGGTCATGTAGCCTGAGGTTTGGATGGTCCACTAGTCCCTTGGACTCATAGTTTCCATTTGTCTTTGGTTTTCTTCTTTCTTCTTTGCTCTGGAAAGGAAGAGACCAATTGTTGCATCTTAGGTGGCCATTTGCAAGCTTTTAAGACTCTAGTTGCTATTCACAAAAGTAGGATATAGAACGATATTTTAGTGTAGTATGTTATGCCAGTTGAGCTTGATGTCCCCAAGACCATGGTCAAGACTGTGGGCCCAGTGATTCATTGCCTCAGGGTTTTTGGTTGTGGCTAAGAATTTATCATAACTTTGCCCCGTTGGTTCTACTATATATAGGGACATTCTTTTTCTTCTTCTTTTTTTAATGTGCCATCGAGTCAGTTTGACTCCTAACAACACTTGTGGGGTTATACTGTGTCAGTATAACAGCCCATAGATTTTCCTAGGTGCTGTGTGTGTGTGTTTTAATTTTTTATTGGGGTTTGGGTGTACATTTACAAAGCAGATTAATGTTACTTTCAATAATCCATACACATTTGGTTTCACAGCAACAAGGACAATCCCAACATCTCTCCCCATCTCCTCCCTGTGACTACACCTTCCCTGGCCTTCTATATATGGACTTTCTTATAGCACATACAAATACATATATAGAAATATTGTCTGCCAAACTGATACATGTTCATGGGTATATTCCTTTTTGCCTAGACATACCTGGTCATTTAGCCTGTCTATCCATCTATTTACCCATAGATTAATGTTTGTTAACACTGATAACACCGTATTGTTGATGTAAAAGTGTTTATCTTTATCGTCTCTACCTCTTATGCTCTGGTAGCATAGTGGCTAACACACTTGCCTGCTAACCAGATGACTGGTGGTTCAAACCCACCAGCCACTCCTTGGAAGGAAGGTTGGGCAATCCTACTTCCATAGTGATACTGCCTTGGAAACCCAA
>NW_006921769.1:1775184-1775821 GCF_000298275.1 Orycteropus afer afer
GGTTCAAACCCACCAGCCACTCCTCAGAAGGAAGATTGGGAAATCTACTTCCGTAGTGATACTGACTCGGCAACCCAAGGAGGGATCGTTATGAGTCGGGTCTGACTCGACAGCCCATAACAACAACCACAACAACACAGTATTCATGCACATTATGCAGTGTTTCATGGATTCTACGTTATTCTTTAGTGTTGCATAGTATTCCATTGTGTGTATGTAACACAGTTTGGTTATCCATTCCTTTGATGATGGAGACTTAGGTTGTTTCCATCTCTTTGCTGCTGTGAATAGTGCTGCAGTGGACATGAGTGTGCATATATATCTGTTAGTGTCCTGGCTTCACTTCTTTTATATTATTTTTTTTTATTTTTGCAGTGTTTCCTCCCTTCCTCTCCCACTCCTGATAACCAAAAAAGAAAGTTTCCTTCCATATATAAACCCTTCCTTGACTTTTTACAATAATGAACTAATACAATATTTGTTCTTCTGTGATTGACTTACTTCACTCAGCATAATGTCCTCCAAGTTCATCCACACTATGCAGTATTTTGAAGATTCTACATTATTCTTTGGGAGCTCTGGTAGCATAGTGCCTAAGGCACTTGACTGCTAACCAGAAGGCTGGTGGTTCAAACCC
>NW_006921769.1:1776401-1778640 GCF_000298275.1 Orycteropus afer afer
TTGAACTTTGCTATTAGTGCTGGGGCAAGATGGTATCTCATTATTGTTTTGATTTGCATCTCTCTAATGGCTAATGATTGTGAACATTTCTTCTTGTATTTGTTGGCCACCTGAATATCCTCTTTGGTGAAGTGTCTATTCATGGTTTATATGCATTTTTTTAATCACATTCTTTGTCTTTTTGCTGTTGAGGTGCTAGAGTTTTCTACAAATTGGAGGGATAAGTCCCTTGTCAGATAAGTTGTTGTCAAATATTTTTTCCCAATCTGTAGGTTCTATTTTGAATCTTTTGGAGAAGTCTTTGGAAGCACATACACTTTTAATTTTTAGAAGGTCCCATTCATCCTGCTATTTGTGCCTTTTGGGTTATGCTTGACAGTTTATTTATGCCATAAATTAGGGCCCCTAAATTTGCCCCTAGTTTTTCCTTGAGGAACTTTCTAGTTTTAGGTTTCACATTTAAGTCTTTTGTCCACCTGGTGCTAGTTTTTTGTGTGGTGTGAGGTACAGATCTTGTTTCATTTTTATGCAAATGGATCTCCAGTTTTGCCAGCACCATTTGTTAAAGAGATAATCTTTTCCCCATTTAATGGATTTCAGCCCTTTGTCAAGTATCAGCTGACCATAGGTTGATGGATCTATTTCTGGGCTCTCGATTCTGTTCCACTGGTCTATGTGTCTGTTGTTGTACCAATACCAGGCTGTTTTGACTAATGTGGCTGTATAGTAGGTTTTGAGATCCAGCTGTGTGAGACTTACTACAATATTCTTCTTCAGTAGTGCTTTGCTTATCTGAGGTCTCTTTCCTTTTCATATAAAATTAGTGATGGGTTTTTACATATCTTTAAAGAATGGTGATGGGATCTGGATTGGGATTGCATTGAACGCATAGATTGTTTTGGATAGTACTGACATTTTCACAATGTTCAATCTCCTATCCATGAGCATGCTATGTTCTTCCATTTATGTAGATCTCTTAAGGTTTCTTGAAGTAGTCTTTTATGATTTTCTTTGTATAGGTCTTTCGTGTCCCTGGTAAGATTTATTCCCAAGTATTTTAATTTTTTCGTAGCTGTTGTAAATGGTATTGATTTCTTTATTTCTTTTTCAGCAATCTCTTTGCTGGAATAGAGGAATCCAACTGATTTTTGGATGTTGATCTTGTATCCTGCCACAATTAGTTCCAGTAGATTTTTGACTGAGTCTCTTGGGTTTTCTAGGTATAAGATCATAACATCAGCAGATAGGGATAGTTTGACTTCTTCCTTACCAATTTGGATGCCTTTGATTTCCCTTTCTTGCCTTATGGACTTCTAATACAATGTTGAATAGAAGTGGGTATTGAGGGCATCCTTGTCTGATTCCTATTCACAAGGGGAATGGTTTCAGTTTCTCTCCATTGAGAATAATGTTGGCTGTTGGTTTTGCTCATATGCCCTTTATTATGTTGAGGAATGTCCCTTCTATTCCTATTTTTCTTAGCGTTTTGATTAGGAATGGGTGTTGGATTTTATCAAATGCCTTTACTGCATTGATTGATATGATCATGTGGTTCTTTCCCTTTGTTTTATTTATGTGGTTGATGACATTGATTGCTTTTTAATGTTGAACCATTCTTGCATACCTGATATGAACTCCACTTGGTCATAATGTATTATTTTTTTGATATGTTGTTGGAGTCTATTGGCTAGGATTTTGTTGAAGATTTTGCATCTATATTCATGAGATATATTGGTCTGTAGTTTTCCTTTTTAGTGATGTCTTTGCCTGGTTTTGGTATCAAAGTTATGCTTGCTTCATAAAATGAGTTTGGGAAGATTCCATCCTTTTCTATATTATGGAATAATTTAAATAGGATTAGTGTCAGTTCTTCTCTGAGTATTCAGTAGAATTCTCCAGTAAAACTCTCTGGGCCAGGACTTTTTTGTTGTTGGTGGTGGTGATTTTTTTATGACCCATTCCATTTCTTCATTTGTTATAGGTCTGTTCAACTTTTCCACCCCAGTCTGTGTTAGCTTCGGTAAGTGATATGTTTCTAGAAATCTGTCCATTTCTTCTAGATTTTCAATTTTGTTAAAATATAGTTCTTCATAGTATTCTGCTACTATCCTTGTAATTTCTGTTGGTTTTGTTGTGACGTCATCCAATTCGTTTCTTATTTGTGTTCTCTCCTTCTTTTCCTTTGTTAAATTTGCCAGGGGTTTGTCAATTTTATTAATCTTTTCAAAAAGCCAAATTC
>NW_006921769.1:1779252-1787967 GCF_000298275.1 Orycteropus afer afer
TTAGCCACTATGCTACCAGAGCTCCCATCTACAGAAGTGCTCTGTGGATGTCTGTAAGTCAAGTTGGTGGATTGTGTTGTTTAATTCTTCTGTTGAGTGTCTTTCCAGTTGTTCTATTTTTGATTGAAAGTGATATATTAAAGTCTTCTCCTAAGACTGTGGAGTCATCTATTTGTCTTTTCAATTCTGTTAAAGTCTGATTTATGTATTTGGGGGTTCTGTCATTGGGTGCACAGATATTTATTATGGATATGTCCTTTTGTTTAATTGATCCTTTAATCATTATATAATGTCCTTCCTTGTCTCTTATGGTGGTTTTTGTCTTAAAGTCAATTTTATTAGAAATTAATATCGCCACTCCTGCTCTATTTGGTTGCCCTTTGTTTGATATATATTTTTCCAACCTTTGATTTTTAGTCTATTTTTTTCTTTCTGTCTAAGGTGTGTCTCATGTAGGCAACATATTGATGGGTTTTGTTTTCTTATTCAGTCTGCAACTCTCCATCTCTTGAGTGGTGCACTTAATCAATTAATACTCAGTGTAATTATCGACAAGTATAAATTTGTTGCTGTAATTTTGTTATGTGTTTTTTCATGGTATTGCTGATTTCTTTGCTCTAAATAATATTGTGTGTTAATAGTCAGTTGCTGTTTGCTGTTTTTGATTCTCTGTCCAAAAGAATCCCTTTAACATCTCTTGTGAGGTTGGTCTGGTTTTAACAAATTCCTTTAATTTCTGCTTATCTGGAAATGTCCTAATTTTGCCATCATATTTGAGGGACAATTTTGCCAGGTGTAAAATTCTTTGTTAGAAATTTTTCTCTTTCTGGGTTTTATATATACCATCCCAATGCCTTCTTGTCTGCAAGGTTTCTGCTGAGAAATCACAGCTTATTCTTATTGGTTATCCTTTGTAACTAACTTTTCATTTTTCCTGTGCTGCTTTCAGGATTCTTTCTTTGTCTTTGGTTTTGGTGAGTTTGATGATGATATGTCTTGATGATTTTCTTTTGGGGTCTATCCTGTTTGGGCTTCATTGTACTTCTTGAATGGATATATTCTCATCTTTCATCATGTCGAGGATGTTCTCTTTCACAAATCTTGGACAATTTTCTCTGTGGTTTTATTTGTCCCTTCCTGTTCTGAAATTCTGATTGTTGTTGTTGTTGTTATGTGCCGTCGAGTCGGCCCCAACTCATAGCAACCCCTCCTTGGGTTTCCAAGGCAGTATCACTACGGAAGTAGGATTGCCCAACCTTCCTTCTGAGGAGTGGCTGGTGGGTTTGAACCGCCAACCTTCTGGTTAGCAGTCAAGTGCTTTAGCCACTATGCTACCAGAGCTCCTGAAATTCTGATTACACATATGTTATTCCTTTTGGGAGAGCTCTGATAGCATAGTGCCTAAGGCATTTGACTGCTAACCAGAAGCCTGGTGATTCAAACTCACCAGCCACTCCTTGGAAAGAAGGTTGGGCAATCTACTTCCGTAGTGATACTGCCTCAACAACCCAACCAGGGGTTGCTATGAGTCGGAGCCGACTCGTGGGCACATAAAAACAACAACATTCCTTTTGGTGGTATCTCACATGAACCTTAGGCTTTGTTCATTTTGTTTTGATCTTTTTTCTAATTGATCCCTTTCCAAAGAAGTATTCAGATATTTGCCTTCAGTCTCATTAATTCTGTCTTCATTAATTCAATTCTACTCCTTTGCCCGTTCAATGTGCTATCTATTTCTGAAAATTTAATATTAATTTTCTGGATTTCTATCTGTAGATTTTGTATCATTTCTAATTTTTCATTTGGTCTTGTATTTTCTTCTGAAATTGTTCTAGGGTTTTATCTGTGTTTTCCTTAATTTTGTCTGTGTTTTCCTTGATCTGCCTCTCAATCTGTTGAGGGTACCTAAATATAATTCTTTTGAATTGCCACTCAGGGCGTTCCAATGCTGCTTCTTCCTCAGGGATGTGTTCTGGGTCTGTATCCTGGTCCCTTGTTTCTACTGCTTTATCTTGCTTCTTTGTGTGAACAGTGATGGTCTGTTGTCTCCAAGATGTTGTGATGTTTTTGTGTTTATATTTAACTGCTGATTGTATGTTGGAGTGATTTGTCCAACATTTTCATTTTCTTTGTGTTGTTTGGATGTTATCTGAGTAAGCAGGGTACTGTACTCCTCTATTCACTATTAGGCTGCACTTATACACTCACCACCTGTCTCTTTTCCAGCCATCAGCCTCCCATGTCTGTGCTGTGTTTGACAAGCAGAGCCTATTCTTAGGTCTCTGGAATCTGAACTATTATGCTGTCACTTTAACTATCCAAAATGGCCACCATCTGTAAACATTCAAAATGCTATACCCTCTGAATACCCAAAAGTCCACAGCTCAGTTTGTCTCCTTCCTTGCTGTTTCCCTTTTCAGTCATCAGCCACCAGTGCAGTTGTCCATGTAGCCCTTAGTGAGCAGGGCTGATTTTTAGGTTAATTCTCTGGTCCTAAAGGAGCACTGGTGGTGTAGTGCCTAAGGAATTTTGACTACTAACCAGAAGTCTGTGAGTTCAAACCCACAAGCCACTCCTTAGAAGGAAGATTGAGCAATCTACTTCTTAGTGATACCACCTCAGAAACGCAATGAGGGATTGCTGTGAGTCAGATCAGACTGGATGGCAGTGAGTATGTTTTGGTTTGGTTTTCAGATCCTAACACCACTTGGGAATATTCAGGCTGTCTGTGCCATCAGTCACTGTTTTCATTCAGGTTCTCCTACTTGTTGGTGTTTAATCCACTTCTGTGTCCTTCCTTTCAAAACTCAGGAATCCAAGATTATCTTCTGTATGTGTGTCAATTACTTTCTCTTCCCTTTGTTGAAGAGGGTCTGTGTAGCTTGTCTGCCTAGTTTGCCATCTTGCTGGGAGTCCTCTGTTTCATTTATTTCTGCTTGAATCTTTATTATTTCTTTTCCTCTGGTGGCTATAGTCTTACAATCTTTCAAGTTTTAGTCTTATAATCTTAAAAGATTAGTCTTTGAGGTGTGCCTGACATAAGCCATGATATTTTCAATCACCTAATATGCATATGAGAGTAGGATAATGAAAAAGGAAGACCAAAGAAGAGTCAATGCTTTTGAATTGTGGTGTTGGCAAAGAATACTGAAAGTACCAATGGACTGCTAAAAGAACTAACAAATCTGTCCTGGAAGAAGTGCAGCCAGAATGCTCCTTGGAAGTGAGAATGGCCAGATGTTGTCTCATCTACTTTGGTCGTGTTTTAAGAAGGGACAATTCTCTGGAGAAGGATATCATGCTTGGTAAAGTGGAGGGTCAATGATAAAGGGGAAGGCTCTGAACAAGATGGATTGACACAGTGGTTGCAATGGTGGACTCAGGTATAGCAAAGATCATGGGGCTGGCACTGGGCCAGGCAGTATTTCATTCTGCTATACTTAGAGTCTCTATGAGTTGTACCTAACAACAACAACAATGGTGGCTATAAGCTTTTTTCGCTGCTCTTTTTCTAATTGTTGGAGATTTGGGGTTAAGGTGTTGATTTTGGCTTTCTTCTTTTTTGATGTGTGCATTTATTGCTATAAATTGCTCTCTGATCACTGCTTTTGCTGTGTCCAAAGATTTTGGTATATTGTGTTTTCATTCTCATTTGATTCAAGGAATTTTTTAATTTCATTTTTTGTTTCTAAGTAAGAATGTTTTGAGAAGTGTGACATATTCCTATGTATGTATATATGTGGAATCCCTGGGTGGCATAAATAGTTAAATATCTCAGCTGCTTACTGAAAGTTTTGAGGTTTGATTTCACCCAGAGGTGACTCAAAAGGTAATCTACTTCTGAAAATCAGCTTCTGGAAACGCTATGGAGCACAATTATATTCTCACACATATGGGGTTGCTATAGGTCAGAGTCAATGCTGCAGCCAATATTTTATATATGTATATATACGTGTGTGTCATGATATATATTTGAATACACTTAATTCTTTATTAATTGATTTTTCTTTTCCTCCTAGATGAAGTAATATCAATCAGAAAATACATATGCCATAGGAACCCAAAAGGCAGAGATTCATATTTTAAAATTTAGGTGTTCATTCTAATAACAATGACTCAAAGCTTTGTGTCACAGAAGCAGTGTGCTGGGGATTTTGTTTTCTTGGCAACCACATCCTTGAACTAAAACACAGAAACTTTTATGGTAATTTTCTTAAGCATTGGCTTAGTGTAATTCCTGTTACATAGTTCAATGTGCATGTGATAGTGCAAGTGAGAATTGATTATTATGTAGCTCTGAATAATGGCAAGAACTTTTGCTATTAAAATATTATAGTTATTAAACTGTTTCCAACAGATAAGTAGCTTCATCTGACTTCTGATCCCTTTCAGTGGAAGAGTCTAGCTGTGTTTTCTTCATCTCTTATACCAAGGGTTGGACTGAATTTGTAGATAGCTCCAGGAAGAAGAGGACAAAAGGTGGTGGACTTTCTTAATGCTGTGTTACACAAGTCATAGATGGGAAGTATAGGGATGAAAAGACATGGAACCCTATAGTTCTTTGACAAGATTAGTACAAGATGAGAGTGACGAATGCTTGTGCTTGTTTCAGTCAGTAATGACAGAGCTCTGATTTGTCTGATGACAGGCGTTGGTGTTTAACCTTTTGGTCAATATAAAGTTTCTTAGCTAGAGTTTTCTAGAGTAACAAAACCAGCAAGATAGATAGGTAGATAGATAGAAATGAAGGGAGAGAGAGAGAGATTTTGAAGAATTGGCTCACCCAGTTGTTGTTGTTATTGTTGTTAGGTGTCATAGAGTCAGTTCTGACTCATAGCAACCCTACGTACAACCGTGTGCCCTTTCAAGAGCCTGATGTGTGACACTAGAGAGTGGCACATATTCAAAGTGGTGCAGTCAACTGCCATATTTGGGCAGGGCACCATTGTTTCTGACTCTGCCTATCAAAAGTTTGGTTGCAGGGCAACACGTGTGCTGCCCTTGTTTTCTAAGAGGGAGAATAAGTTTCTGTCAGGACTTTGACCTGAAAGTTTTCCTGTTCTTGTTATTGTTCCAGTTCATCTATATTTTAAAAATTTGAGTCTGTTCTGGTGTAATTTCATTGGCTGTGATGACCCAAGCTGAACTGATTTGAAACCCTGTCATCAACATTCCATATATCAAGGTAAAAACAGAGTATTTTGGTGGAAGAGGAAAAAAAAAATTTGATTGAGAAATTAGGTCTTCAAAGAAGCTTAAAATATGAAAAGAAAAATCACTATTTCCATTACCAAGCCTAAAAGTAACTTGTCATTTCAAGTTTCTAGCACTTAAAACAGAGTTAAAATATGTTTGTATGGGCATATGAGTTGAAAAATGCTGGAAAATGCTAAGAAGAGAGACTCGTAAGTAAATTAAGTGGTCACCTTGCTGTTAGTCTAATCCTGGCTTTGTTGTCCATTGATCTCCAAACCAGGAAAAAAAAAAAAAAACTCTCTGCCCCTGAGTCAATTCTGACTCATAGCAATACCGTAATGACAGAGTAGAACTGCCCCAGGGGCTTTCCAAGGCTGTAAATCCTTACAGAAACAGAGTGTCACATCCACCTGTTGGTTAGCAATTGAGCTCCTTAACCACATCAGGTCTCCTTCCACTGATCATATTATGCATTTAATCCAGTTGTCCTAAACCCCTGTAGGGTTATACACATCAGGTTGTTCTCTTCCTTGTACAATATTCTACTCACAGAAAGTATTTGTAGTTTATGACTATAGTAATAACATTTCTATAGAAAATTTGGAAAATATGTAAGATATAAAGAGAAATGTATAAATATTTTAATATAATTAAGATTGTAATACATAGTTATGTCTATTTTTTACATCTTTCATTTTGCATGCTAAGAAAGAATTTCCTCATGTCATTTTTTGAAATATAATTTTTAATGGTTAATAGTCCAATTGTGAAGATATAATTTAATTAGCCCTTGTGCTAATGTTGGATGTTAACACTGTTTCTAGTTGTGTGTGTGTGTGTGTGTATGTGTGTGTGTTTTGCTATTAAGAATAACCCTATGATGACCACCATCTCGGTTCATAAATGTTCCATAGATGGTTCAAGGATAAATTCCTTGAGCAATCAGGATTATTTGGTCAAGAAGTATGAACAATTACAAGGTTTTTGATATTTTGTGATAAATTGCTTTCTAGAAGGGATGTTCCAAAAACCCTCCTATATAAAATATAGACTAGTACTAAACAATAAAACTTCCTGTGTTGATTGAAATATTCAATATCTGTGTTGTCCAATTTAGTGGAATCCCTGAATGATGCAAATGTTTAATATGTTTGGCCGCTAACTTGATAGTTCAAGTCCACCCAGAAGTATTTTAGAAGAAAGGTATGGTGATCTACTTTAGAAAAATCAACTACTGAAAATACTTTGAAGCACAGGTCTAATCTGATGCATATAGAGGGTTGCCATGAGTCAGAATTGATGGAAGGCAACTGTTTTTGTTTTTGTTTTTAATTTTAATATATTTTTAAATGTTACTGTTATTTTATTAAGGGTGTTGAGTGAAAGGGCCACCTGTTTGCTAAGTGAGGCAACTTTATACATAAGACTAGATTGTCTTCCAAGGTACTTAGGGGAAGAATTGGCCAGAGGGAAGATTAAGAGAGAATTTTGCAGGTGTGACATAATTCTCAGGTCATTTACTGTGTGACACAAGC
This sequence comes from Orycteropus afer afer, assembly GCF_000298275.1. NCBI lineage: Eukaryota > Metazoa > Chordata > Mammalia > Tubulidentata > Orycteropodidae > Orycteropus > Orycteropus afer. The sequence goes on from NW_006921769.1 coordinate 1,785,984, forward strand.
TAAGCTTACTGTGCCTAGTCTCTGTCTTGGCAAAGGCGGGGATGACAAAAGCTCTGGGAAGGACAGCAACAGGACTAAAAGGCAGTGAGTCCCTGAGATCCACAATCACTGGGGGAGGAGGGGCAGAGGGAGAAGGCAAGAGAGAGCATAAGGTGTGAGATCCAGTGCACTCATCCTCCTTAACCACAATGAATGCGTTTTATTTCAAAGCCAAAAGGGGAAATAAATATGAGGAGGACTCTATCACAGCCCATGACAGGTCACAGCCATCAAGCGCTTCATAAACTCTTAAAAATGGTCCAAGTTTGTCACATTACATATGACATCTTAACTGACCCAGAACAAAGTAGGACAGATGTAAGAATGATATTCCACAACTCAGTTTTCATTTTAAAGTTCTCTACATACAGAGAAGGAAGCAGACAAGTGAGGAAAAGAAGGAGCAGGGAGCAAAATAGAAGTCTTCCCTTTCCCCTAATTTCTTTCAAAGAAATACATAGCTACAACAAAATCAGTCTATGCATTTCCAAAATCAAACTGGAATATAAGCTGAAGTAATGGGGCAGTTTGCCTTCATATATCACCCAGCCACCATGTGTTTGTCAGTTTGTCATACTGTGGTGGCTTACGTGTTGCTATGATGTGGGAAGTTTGCCACTGGTGTCTCAAATATAAGCAGGATCACCCATGGTGGACAGGTTTCAGCAGAGCTTCCAACCTAGGACAGAGTAGGAAGAGGGATGTGGTGATTCACTTCTGAAAATGAAAATTGGCCACTGCAAACCTTATGAAGGAACTCTGGTGGGAAGGTGCCTAAGTCATTTGACTGCTAACCTGAAGGTTGGTGGTTCAAACCCACCAGCTGCTTCATGGAAGGAAGATGGGGCAATCTAATTCCATAAAGATTTACTGCCTCAGAAACCCAGTGGGGATCACTGTGTGTCAGAATTCACTCAATGGCAATGAGTTTGGAGTTTGGTAAACCTTCTGAATAGCAGTGAAATATTCTCTGATACAGTGCCAGAAGATGAACCCCTCAGGTTGGAAAGCATTCAAAATACAACTGGGGAAAAGTTGTCTCCTCAAAATAGAGTCAATCTTAATGATGTGGATGGAGTAAAGCTTTATGGGCCTTCATTTGCTGATGCAGCGTGACTCAAAATGAGAATAAATGGCAGCAACGTGCATTAAAAATCATGTGGGTGAAGAGAAGGGCAATGTACCAAATGTGAGTGATCAACATGGGGGCATTGAGGAAGAGGGAGGCATAGAGAGGTACATGGGAGGCACAGACACCCTTTTGCACATACAGTACTGCATTGTCAGTGAAGGCAAACATAGGTGTACAGGTGGATAGATGGGTGGACAGGCTGAACTATTAGGTATGTCTATGATGTGGGGAGTGTACCCAAGACCATGTGTAGGGTTGGCAGACAATGGTCCTATGTCCTTTAAGTGTATTTGTATGATCTGATTTCCTAGGTGTATAGTAGAGCTGACAAGGGACAAGGCTGTAGTCACTTCTTGGCCACAGCCAGCTACCCAGAGAGACTGAGTAGTTGAACCTGTGGGCTTGGTACCATGGTCAAGGGGGACATCAAGCTCAATTGGCATAACATACTACACAAAATATTGTTCCATATCCTATTTTGGTGAGTAGCAACTGGGGTCTAGATGCAACGATGGGTCTCTCCTCATCCAGAGCAAAGAAGAAAGACAAGAACAAAAGATTCATAGAAACAATTAATCATAGCAACTGGTACACCATGCGATCCACAGCCTATATGACTATGAGACCAGAATAATTAGATGGTGCCTAGCTACCACTGTCAACCACTCAGAGGGGGACCTATGTAGGAGATCCTGGATAGAAAGGGAGAACAATGTGGAACAAAACTCAAAATCATTTGGAAAAAAAAGGGGAGGGGGACCAGGTTTGCTGGTCTGATAGAGCCTGGTGGAACCACTGAGACTATGGCCCCTA
>NW_006921769.1:1788187-1790212 GCF_000298275.1 Orycteropus afer afer
TAAATTGTAGTCAATGTCATGGGACAAAGTATATGTAAACTGCTGTATGGAAAGTGAATTTGCTCTGTAAATTTTCACCCAAATCACACACACACACACACACACACACACACAAATCAGAATGTGGAAGGTATGTGAAGTATCAGTCCAGAGAAACTGAAAGTTGTGAAAAATGAAATGGAGTGTATAAAGAATGATACATAGGCTTTAAACAAAAGAAACCCACTGCCATTAAGTCAATTCTGACTCATAGTGACCCTTTAGGACAGAGTAGAACTGCCCCATACAGTTTCCAAGACTGTATATCTAACAGAAGCAGACTGCCTCATCTTTCTTCCACAGAGCAGCTGGTGGGTTCAAACTGTTGACCTTTTGGCTAGTAGCAGAATGCTTTAACCACTATGCCACCAGAGCTACAGCCAAGCATTAGTTAGCTGAAAGGAACTGGTATTGGCCATTTTTAATCCAGTAATCATATGGTCTAGTATTCTGGGAATGACAAATTGAAGAGAGATGGTGTTGCATTCATCATCAAAAAGAGCCTTTCAAGTATTATTCTGTCAATGATAGAATAATATCCATATACCTATAAGGAAGACCGCTTAATATTACTATTATTCAAATTATGTGGTGTAGTGTCTGAGGCATTTGACTGCTCACCAGAAGACTGGTGGTTCAAACCCACCAGCCACTCCTCGGAAGGAATATTGGGCAATCTACTTCTGTAGAGATACCACCTCAGACATCCAAAGAGGGATTGCTATGAGTCGGGACCGACTTGATGCCAGTGAGTTTGGTTTTCCTTTTCATTTACACACCAACCATTAGAGAAAAGATGAGGAAACTAAGGATATTTACCAACTTCTGTGGTCTGATAGTGACCAAATATCCAATCAAGATGCATTGATAATACTAGTAATTAGAATGTGAAAGGTGGAAACAAAAGAAGCAGCATTTGTTATTAGAAAATATGGCCTTGGTGAAAGAAAAGACACTGACAATCTGCATGGTAGAATTTTGCAAGAACAATGATTTATTCATTGCAAATACATTTTTCAACAACATAAATGGTGGATATATACATGGACTTTGCCAGATGGAATACACAGGAATCAAATTGACTATATCTGTGGTAAGAGGCAATGGAGAAGCTCAATATCATCACTCAGAACAAGGGCAGGAGCTGACTGTGGAACAGACCATCAATTGCTCATGTGTAAGGTCAAGTTGAAGCTAAAGAAAATTAAAACAAGCCCAAACCAAAAACCAAACTCACTGCTGTCGAGTCAGATCCAACTCATAGTGACCCCTCCCTTGGGTTTCTGAGATGGTATCTCTACAGAAGTAGATCGTCCAATTTTCCTTCCAAGGTATGGCTGGTGGATATGAACCACCAACCTTCTGGTTAACAGTCAAATACGTCGGGCACTACACCACCAGAGCTCCTAAAACAAGTCCATGGGAACCAAAATGTGACCTTGATTATATCCCACCTGAATTTAGAGACCATCTGAGGAACAGATTTAACACATTGAATGGATACTAATGTCCAAGGACCAGATGAATTGTGGGATGACATCAATTACATCATACATTCAGAAAGCAAAAGTTCATTATAAAAACAGAAAAGAAAGAAAAGACCAAAATGGATGTCAAAAGAGACTCTGAAACCTGCTCTTGAATGGAGAGTAGCTAAAAAAACAAAAAAACAAAAAGAAAAAAAAAATGATAAAATTAAAGAGCTGAAAGAAGATTTCAAAGGGGAGTTTGAGAAGACAAAGTAAAGGATTATAATGAAATGTGTAAAGACCTAGAATTAGAAAAGCAGAAGGGAACATATTAAACATTACTCAAGCTGAAAAAACTGAAGAAAAAATTCAAACCTTAAGTTGCAATTTTGAAGGATTCTATGGACAAAATATTGAACAATGCAGGAAGCATTAAAACAAGATGGTAGTAATGTGTTGTTGTTGTTGTTGTTAAGTGCCATCGAGTCGTTTCCAACTCATAGCGACCCCATGCACA
>NW_006921769.1:1790827-1792457 GCF_000298275.1 Orycteropus afer afer
GCTCATTGGTCCAGTTGTGAGGATTTTTGTTTTCTTTATGTTGAGATGTAATCCATACTGCAGACTGTATTCTTCAACCTTCATCAGTAGGTGCCTTGAGTCATCCTCACTTTCAGCAAGCAAAAGTTAATGTACCAAAAATAATTGGTCAATGTTCTACCCTTTCAGGAGGTAATGCATGATCAAGGACCAATGAAACTGAAATAAGTCAAAGCTGCATTGAAGCTTGGCGAAAGGTAAGCCTCCAAGAATTGGCAGGATACCCATCGAGATGTTTCAACAAATGGATACAGTGCTGGAGGCATCACTCATTATGCCAAGAAATTTGGAAGACAGCTACCTTGCCAACAGACTGGAAGAGATCCATATTTGTGCCCATTCCAAAGAATGGTGATCCAACAGAATGTGGATATTTTCAAATAATATCAATAATATCACACATAAGAAAAATTTTCTGAAGATAATTAGTGCCTAAGGCACTTGACTGCTAATCAGAAGGCTGGCGATTCAAACCCACGAACCACTCCTTGGAATAAAGATTGGGCAATCTACTTCCATAGTGATACCACCTCGGAAACCCAAGGAGGGGTCGTTATGAGTTGGCTACAACTCGACGGCACATAAAAACAGCAACAATTCAAAAATAAATGCAGCAGTATATCGACAGGGAACTGCCAGAAATTCAGTCTGGATTGAGAAGATGATGTGGAATGAAGGATATTATTGCTGCTGTCAGATGGATCTTGGCTGAAAGTAAAGAACACCAGAAAGATGTGTAATTGTGTTTTATTGACTATCCAAAGGCATTCAACTATGTGGATCATAACAAATTATGGATAACATTGTGAAGAATAGGAATTCCAGAACATTTAATTGTGCTCATGAAATACCTGTGCATAGACCAAGAGGCAATTGTTTGAACAGAACAAGGGGATACTCAGTGGATTAAAATCAGGAAAGGTGTGTGTCAGCATTGTATTCTTTTACCATACTTAGTCAACTGTATGCTGAGCAAATTATCTGAAAAACTGGGCTATATGAAGAAGAACGTGGCATCAGGATTGGGGGAAAACTCATCATGTGATGCCCAGATGATGCAACCTTAGATACTGAACGTGAAGAAAACTTGAAACACTTACTGATGCATGCTGCTGTGATGCGAGCAAGATGTAGCAGAGTTTCAGACTAAGATGGGCTAAGAAAGTCTGGCAGATCTACTTCCAAAAACCAGCCAACAAAAACCCTGTGGTCACAATGGTCAGTATTTATTTTCACTGTTTTTGGGGTGGCCATGGGTCAGGGACCAACTCCATGGAAGCTAACAACAGGAAAATACAGATGACAAAAGCCAGTTACGAATTTTGATTTGCTCTGTGGAAGTTGCCGGGAATGTGAAACTATCCCAAAATGGATTTTTCATTTTGGTGTAAAACCATGGATTATTAGATAACCTTGACTGTCTGCCATGACTGTTAATCATCATTGACACTTTAAATTTCAAACTACAAATTCAAAGGGTTAGATTTAAATTGCAGATTGAGAAAAGTTTCACAACATTGCAAAGATCTCCTAGAATGTTGAATGAAAAGCAAATGAGGTCATCGAGGAATATGGTTGAACTCAAGAATAA
>NW_006921769.1:1794737-1795238 GCF_000298275.1 Orycteropus afer afer
TTTTGGTGTGTTGTGTTTTCATTCTCGTTTGAGTCATGGAATTTTTTAATTTCATTTTTCATTTCTTTTATTACCCAGTTGTTCTTAAGGAGAGTGTTGTTCGGTTTCCATTGATCTTCCTGTTGTTTATTTTTGATTTTATCACATCATAATCTGAGAAGATGCTTTACAGTACTTCAATGTTTTTAAATTGATTAAGGCTTGCTTTATGGCCTAACATATGGTCTATCCTGGAGAATGTTCCATGTGCAGTGGAAGAGAATGTATATTGTGCTGTTGTTGGCTGAAGTGCTCTGTAGATGTCTAGAAGGTCAAGTTGGTGGATTGTATTGTTTAGTTCTTTGTCTTTGTAGAATTTCTTTTCAGTTGTTCTATGTTTCATTGAAAGGGGTATATTAAGGTCTCCTACTGTGACTGTGGAGTCATCTATTTGTCTTTACAATTCTGTTAAAGTCTGATTTATGTATTTTGGGGCTCTTTCTTTGGGTCCATAGGTATTTA
>NW_006921769.1:1795945-1796470 GCF_000298275.1 Orycteropus afer afer
AGTCCATTCTATCTTGCAACTCTCTTGACTTCCTCACCATTTGGAAGTTCTGTAACTAAACTATTTTTTCCCTCTTTTTGGTTTGTATTGTCCTCATTTGCCAATTGATGTCTTTGGTTCCCAGTTTACAATCTTGCAAGCTTATTTTATTTGAATACTTCCATAACTGGGTTGGTTTCTGGGTTATGTTATCCTGTGTATTATTGGTTGATTGTTTTTTGCTATTATTGGTTTTCTGTTCAAAGGACTCCCTTTAGTATCTCTTGTAAGGCTGGTCTGATTTTAACAAATTCTCTTAATTTCTGCTTATCTGGAAATCTCCTAATGTCACCATCATATTTTAGGGACAATTTTGCCAGGTATGTAATTCTTGGTTGAAAATTTTTCTCTTTTAGAGTTTTATATATACTATCCCATTGCCTTCTCGCTTGCACAGTTTCTGCTGAGAAATCAGAGTTCAATCTTATTGGTTGCTCTTTGTAGGTAATTTTCATTTTTCCTGTGCTGCTTTCAGGATTCTTTTTT
>NW_006921769.1:1797891-1799687 GCF_000298275.1 Orycteropus afer afer
AGAAGGAAGTAATGGCTCTTTCTCAGTAGGTGGAGCTGCAGGAGGTGTGGGCGTGGTTGGGTCATATGGACATGGTTTCTTTTCCCACTCAGACAAAAACTATGATCAAAAAACCATAAAAAAAATAATGGCAAGAGGACAAAAAACAGATACCACATAAACACATAGGAACAATCACCAACAAGAGAAAAAAGAAAAGAAAAGAAAAATGAGGAAAGGCAATAAATGAGAGAATATGTTTAAAGAAATACTTTAAAAAGCCAAAAGAAATATGAATAGTAAAAGGGAGGGCACAATATCTTGGGACAGGGAATATGAGAAAAAAGAGTAAGAGAATAATGAAGAAAAAAACAGGAAAAATGAAAAAGAAAAACAAGGAATGGGGAGAACCACAAGAAAGAAAAAAATGGGAACCGGGAAAGGGGAGGAGAGAAAAAGCCAAAAAGTGGAACCTGGGAAGGGAAGAAGAAAGAACAATAATAAAAAGCACAAAATAATAAGTATTTTAAAACAGACAAAACAAACAAACTAACAAAAGAGGAAAAAAAAAAAACACAAAAAACCTAGGTTGGGCAGGACAGGGCATCCAGACTCCATCAGAGCACCCAGACTGGTATGGAATTCCTGGCATCCCAGATGGTGGGTAGGGAGTGATGGATGGCCATACCTCTGTTCACCAAGAGCATGTGGAGTATAAGAGTAACAAGGGGAATATCACCCCTTTCCAGTCCTCAGTGTCTGGTACATCTTTGCAGTCCCTGGCAAGTGGAGCCTATTCTTAGATCCCTGGATTCTGAGAGAATGCTGTTGCTTTAAATATCCAAAATGTTCAAACTGCTTGTAAGCATTCAAAATGGCTGTGCCCCCTGAACAGCCAAAAGTCCACAGCTCAGCCTGTCTCCCTCTTTGCTGCTTCTCCTTTTATTCACCAGCCACCAGTGCAGTCCTCTGTGCAGCCCCTGGCTAGCAGAGCAGATTTTCAGGTTAATTCTTAGGTCTCTTAACACCACTTGGCAACATTCAAGCTGTCCGTGCTATCAGGATCGCTGACAATCTGGAACTCCATATGTCTCCTTTTTGGTGTTTTCATGCAGGTGTTGCTACTAGTGGGTGTTTAGTTCCCTTCTGTATCCTTCCTTTCAAAACTTGGGACTCGAGGATTATCTCCTGTATCTGTGTTAATTGGTTCCTCTTTTCTTTGTTGAAGAAGATCTGTGTAGTTTGTCTGCCTATTCCCCCTAGAACAATTTCTTGCAGAAGTAATTCCTTTTCCTGAAAATAATCACAACCAGAAGCATTAAATGTTGCAACACCCTAGGAAACCATTTGAGTTATTCTGTGAAAGTGAGGAAGAGATCCAGTATCAGTCCTGGAACCTACTTGATTAAAACAAGAAAACTCTGTCAAAGCTGTCTTAATCACAGCAATTTCTTCCTGCATATGATGCAAAAACACATCTGCTTCTATTGCTTTATAGATTTCGGTATGTAGTGGCTATCTTTCCCAAAGCAAATTGTGAGGCTCTCTGAGAATGGAAATGCTTACTTCTCAGAGGCTTTTAAAATCATGACAGGCTCACACTTATTTGGGATTTAATGCAAAGGCAAAATTCTACACTCATTTCTGGCTCCACACCAAGCCCTGTTTCCTTAGATGATATTTGGTGATGTTCATTTTGGCTCTGGCAGGTCAATTTTACATATAGCATTTGCTGCTAAACTGTAATTATAGAAAGAATTATAAAAGGTGGCTAAAAGTGTAAATGAATGACAGAGAAGATAAAGTAGCTGGATACA
>NW_006921769.1:1800262-1800810 GCF_000298275.1 Orycteropus afer afer
CATGCCAAGCATGTTCTTCCCTTTTGGTTTTCTAACTCCAGGTTTTTGCACATTTCATTAAAATAGTTTACTTTGCTTTTTCCAAGTCACCCTTTTAAATATTCTGTTCAGCTCTTTTCCTTCATCATTTCTTCAATTTGCTTTAGTTAATCTTTGTTCAAAAGCAAGTTTCAGAGTATCTTCTGACATCCATTTTGGTCTTTCTTTTCTTACCAGTTTCTTCAGTGACCTGTTTTTTCTTCATGTACGATGTCATCCCACAGCTTGTCTGGTCTTTGATCATGAATGCTCAATGCTTGAAAGCTCTTTTTGAGATGGTCTTTAAATTCAGGTGAGGTGTATTCAAGGTTTACTTTGGCTCTTGTGTACTTGTTCTAATTTTCTTCAGTTTCAATTTGAAATTGCATATGAGCAATTTTGATCTGTTCTGCAGTCGGCCCCTGCCCATCTTCTGACTGATGATATCGAGCTTCTCCATAATCTCTCTCCATAGGTTTAGTTGATTTGATTCCTGTGTTTCTGATCTGGTGAGGTCTTCATGTGTAGTC
>NW_006921769.1:1803195-1815922 GCF_000298275.1 Orycteropus afer afer
GATGTGGAATGAGGGATATCATTGCTGATTTCAGATGGACCTTGGCTCCAAGCAAAGAATACCAGAAATATGTTTACTTGTGGTTTTTTTAATTATGCAAAATCATTCATCTACATGGATCATAACAAATTATGATAACATTGCAAAGAATGGGTTTCCAGAACATTGAATTGTGTTCATGAGGAACCAAGAGGCTGTCGTTTGAACAGAACAAGGGAATACTGTACGGTTTAAAATCAGGTAGCGCGTGTTTCAGCGTTGTGTCCTTTCCCCATACTTATTCAATCTGCATGCTGAGCAAATAATCTGAGAAGCTGGACTATATGAAGAAAAATAGGACATCAGGATCAGAGGAAGACTCATTAACAACCTGCAATATGCAGATGACACAACCTTGCTTGCTGAAAATGAAGATGACTTGAAGCACTTAATGATGAATGCCAAAGACTATATAGCCTTAAGTATAGATTATTTCTCAAAATAAAGAAAAAAAAGTTTTACAACTGGACCAATGAGCACCATCTTGTTAGGTGGAGAAAACACTGAAGTTGTCAGTGATTTCATTTTACTTTGTTTCACAATCAACATCCTTGGAAGCAGCAGTAAAGAAATCAAATGCTGTATTGCACTGGGCAAATCTGCTTCAAAATACCTCTTTAAAGTGTTAAGGAGCAAATCTTCTTGAAGACTAAGGTGTGCCTAACCCCAAACCAAAAAAACCAAACTCACTGCCATTGAGTCGTTTTCTGACTAATAGTGACCCCATTGGGGTTCTGAGGCTGTGCAGAAGTAGATCGCCCCACCAGTGGAGTAGCTGGTAGGTTTGAACCGCTGATCTTCTGGTTAGCAGCCAAATGCCTTATCTGCTATGCCATCAGAGCTCCTTGTGCCTAACTCAAGCCATGGTATTTCAACAGCCTCATAAGCATTTGAGAGCTGGACCATGAATAAGGAAGAGCAAAGAAGACTGATGCCTTTGAATTGTGATGTTGTCTAAGAATCTGAAAATACTGTGGAATGCCAGAAGAACAAACAAATCTGTCATGGAAGAAGTGCAGCCAGAATGCTCCTTGTAAGCAACAATGGCCAGACTTCATCTCACTTACTTTGGCCATGTTATCAGGAGGGACCAGTTCTTGGGGAGGCATATTATGCTTGGTAGAGTAGAGGTCAGTGATAAAAGTGGAAGACCCTCATGAGATTGATTTAACAGTGGCTGCAATGATAGATTCAAGCATAGCAAGGATTGTGAGGTTGACTCAGGATCACACAGTATTTCCTTCATGTTGTTTCCAGGGTCTCTATAGCACCTAACCAGTCATATTTTGAGTGCATTCCAAACTGAGAGTCTCACCTTCAGGCACTGTATCACCCAATGTTCCACTGCTATTCATGAAGGTTTTACTGATCAATTTAATTTTTTTGGAATTAGATCACCAGGTCCTTATTCCTAGTCTGTCTTAGTCTGGAAGATCTGCTGAAACCTGCCTACAGTGGGTGAGTCTACCGGGATTTGAAATACTGATTGTATATCAACATGCAAGCCACCATAGCATGACAAGCTGACACACAAGCTGTGAAAAAACAAAACAAAACAAAACTTAAGTGTCAGTAATGTACAATAAAGTGTATTTAAAGATCCCAGTTTGATGAGTTTTGATGTGTGTATATTCCCTTATTACTATCAAATCCCCATAACAAACTTGATCTAAGGTGATTGGCCGTTAACACACAGGAGAGCACTGCTTGGAGTCTATTCTTCTGCTGGTTCTCCTGCCCTCAGATGATGAATGGATGGTGCAAGCATCAATATTCACTCATTTTCACATAAGAGATTGAAAGCTTGATTTTTCTTCGAATTATAATCCTTATTTATTTATTCATTGAAACAATTTGAAATTGCAATCAATTTTAAAAGGAAATGGAGAAATAGCTCTCAAAATTAACAGATTGAATTTCTATTCTGGCTCTATTATAATGAGTATGGAAACATCCAAGTTTTTCTTAGATGAGTTTAATAAGCTACTGCTGGCAAAAGCATATCTATATATATTTATGCTGAGCAGCATTGTGTATGATGCCGTGAAATGCAATTTTTATGCAAGCTATGTAATTTGCTTATATGTAATCTTATTGTCTAGTAGCAGAGCTAAATCATATTGTATGTAGCATTCTCATCATTCAACTCTATTATAGTACTGTGATTGTCAAAACTGCTTTCTACAATCCAGTTCCGAGTCTTTGCACTGAGTTTGGGAACAATAATTTAATCTCCTATTGGAGAATTTTTAATTTAATGGCGGTTTCTTTAATGATGTATTTTCTCTCTTAAATTTCTGTTCCTCCATCTGAAATCTAGATCATTTGAGTACAATGTTGCTTTTAGATTGAACAGAAAATATCCACAGCAAAATTTAAAGGAATGATTTTCACTTGCATGCAGCATGGCCTGAGATTTGCAAAACAGAAAGCTAATGCTATGTGCTTTTAGACTCCTGGACAATAAAAGACATTGGAATCAAATTTAAGTCAGTTGCTTCCTCAAAAATTAAATGAGAAAGTAATTATTTTTCAGTATTTGAAAAAATCTGAAACACAAGTAGATAAAACATTTGGTTAAAGTTTATATTATGTAGTGGAGGCTATTTTCCCCAAAATTTTTATTTAAGAGTAATGGTAATAATAAGAAGGGTAACATTTATTGAATGATTTCAGTGTTCCAGGAACTGTGCAAAATTATTTACAGGCAGAAGTAAAGTGAAGATCCAGCTGTTTATTTTACATTGCAATCAATGAACTATTAGTTGATTGTATCCAGGCCTGCTAATAATGGTTAGCAAATATGCTCAAACTTAGCATGAAAAAAAACTCATCATCGTTCTTTATTTTATTATAATCATTATAACCAATGACTAAAATGTATACTATTCAATAAAAAAATAAGTTCTTTGATTTTTTAAATACTATTTATATCCCAGGGAGCTCTGGTAGCATAGTGCCTAAAGCACTTGACTGCTAACCAGAAGGCTGGCGGTTCAAACCCACCAGCCACTCCTCGGAAGGAAGGTTGGGCAATCCTACTTCCATAGTGATACTGCCTCGGAAACCCAAGGAGTGGTCCCTATGAGTCGGGGCCGACTCGACGGCACATAACAACAACAACAACAACATTTATATCCCAAGCCTAGAATAAAATAAATTAATGGATGTAAAGTGTCTACTACTTTGATACAAAATATGTCTCAATCATACATTTTATTGTTATTATTAAAATTATTTTTGAATACTGTTATTAGTGCTATGTTTTTAGTTCCTCTCTGCTCTGTGGTGTTTGTAGAGATCTTTTGTAGCACTTTCATATTTTGGTGTCCTTAAGACTTGGCTTGCTTAGTTTGGATATGTCATCAGAAAAGATCCATCACTAGAAAAAGACATCATGTTTGGTAAAGTAGAGAGTTAAGGAAACAAGAGAAACCCTCGTTGAGATGGATTGATGCAATAACCAAAGCAATGGACTCAAACATAACGATTGTGAGGATGGTACAGGCCTGGGCAACATTTGTGTCTGTTATCTATAAGGTTGCTATGTTTCAGAGCCAACTTAATGGCACCTAACACCAACAATGCTTTGTAAAGAACTTGGTGTTTAGTACTAAGCAAATTTTAAATTGATCTAAATTTTTGAGCTGTCTTGAACTGTTTAGTTTTACCTAAAGCCAGTCACATGTAGAAGATAAAATCAAAACCAAACCCATTGCCATCACATTGATTCCAACTCATAGCAACCCCCATTGGATTTCCAAGGCTGTAAATCTTTATGGAAGTAGACTGCCTCATCTTCCTCCCGTGAAATGGCTGGTGGGTTTGAACAGCCTACTTTTTGGTTAGCAGCCCAATGCCTTTACCACAATGTAAATATATGTTTCTTATATGGGTCAGACTTTTTACAGTTTTAAAGACGATTAGTAGTTAAGCAATGTCTTAGTTATCAAGTGCGGCTGTAACAGGAATACCACAAGTGGGTAGCTTCAACCAAGAGTAATTTACTCTCTCACAGTTTAGGTGGCTAGAAGGCTGAATTTAGGGTGCCAGCTCGAAGGGAAGGCTTTCTCTGTCCATTCTGGGGGAAGGTCTTTGTCTCCTTTCAACATCAGTGGCCCTGATGTTCCTTGGAGAACTACATGTGTCTTGGCATCAGTCTTCTCTGGGTCTAGGAGATTCTCAGTTCAGGGACCCTGGGACTGAGAACATGCTCCACTCCCAGCTCTTCTTTCCTGGTGGTAGTGACATCTCTTCTCCTTTGCCTCTCCTTTTGTCTCTGATAACATAAAAGATGTGACTGAAGCAAGGAGGTGACTGAGGAAGGGTGGTGACTTGAGTAATGGCATGACTTGAGTACTCAGTTGTTGTTGCTGTTATATGCCATCGAGTTGGACCTGACTCATAGAGATCCCTCCTTGGGTTTCCCAGGCAGTATCATATGGAAGTAGATTGCCCAACCTTCCTTCTGAGGAGTGGCTGGTGGGTTTAAACCACCAGCCTCACTCAGTAAGGGTGGTGAATGATGGGACTTGAGTCATGGCCTCTTGTAAATCTCTGACTCAAGTATAACCTATTCTAATCATGCCACACTCACATTTAGAGATCAGGATTTACAACATATATCATGGAATGGAAGATAATTGTATCAAATGACAAAATGAAGGACAACCACAATAATCATGGCCTAGCCAAGTTGACACATATTTTGGGGGGACACAATTCAATCTATGACAAGCAAGTTGTCATTATTGACTGCCAGGCACTTTGCATACGTATGCACTCACACTTCACTTCTATCCCAAAGTATATGGCATGAACCTTACCGCACAGCAAGAAAAGTGAGGTTCAGAGAGGTGAATAACTTAGCCAACTAAGCACCTAATAAATAGCTGAACAAAAGTTTGATTCTATGTCTGTCTAATCTCACTAAGGCATTGTCTTTAAAAGTCAGTGCAATCCCATAAGTATTGATTGGTGTGATATTTGAGATTAGTTTATAACTGGTGAGGATTAGTGAATTAATGTACATAAAAGCGCACATTAAGAGGAAGGCAAATGCTAAGTGTTTAAAATGTCTGTTTAATAAATGTTCACTTCCAAGACTAGGAACCTTTGGAAAAAAAAAAAAAAAAATTCAATTGCTGATTTTGCCAATTTAAATCACAATTAAAGTTAGCTAAAATTAAAAGTGTAAAATATTGTGATATGCATTTTAATTTCTTATAGTGCAGTTTAAAGAGTGTTACTATTAGAACCACATTTGTTATCATTTTCAATATTTTTACATATTGATTTTATTTAAGAACCACATACACAGAAACAATATCCCAGCAGTCTTATAATTCCAGAAAAACAAAACTCACTGCTGTCGAGTTGATTCTGACTCATAGTGACCCCTCCTTGGGTTTCCAAGGTGGTATCTCTATGAAGTAGATTGCTCTGTCTTCCTTCTGAGGAGTGGCTGGTGGTTTTGAACTGCCAGCCTTCTGGTTAGCAGTCAAATGCCTTAGGCACTGTGCCACCAGAGCTCCTCCTCTTATAATTAGGGTGTTAATGTTAATGTGTAGGGGGTTAATATTAATGTGTAATTTACACTCAGAGTAGTTTATGGATTCTGCAATCCACCCCCAGGGTGCTGTGACCTTTGCGGACTAGTCAGCCAATCTTTCTTCCATCTCAGAGGTAAATGACAATAGCCTTCTTCCCAAATTGTCCCTTTCCCACAATTCTAGGAACTTTATTCTTGCTTAAGAGCACCACTCATGTGAGAGCGCACATAACTAACTAGGGAGAGGGGCTAAACGTTTGCTAGTTATTTTTATACCCTTTTGCTGTCTGGTGAGCTGGTCTGGGACCACCAGGCTTTGCCTAGTCCTTCAGAGACAAACGTTATTTTTATGGATTGACCTATGCCCCTCCGAAATATGTATTGAAATCCTGGCACCTATAGCTGTAAATAAGGACCTCTCGTCAGGTAGTGGGCAAGGCATTTGGTTGCTAACCAAGGCCAGCAGTTCAAACTCACCAGGTGCTCTGGGGGAGGAAGATGAAGGAATCTACTTCTGTAAAGATTTATAGCTTGGAAACCTAATGGGGGTTGCTATGAGTTGGAATTGACTCAATGACAGTGGATTTTTTTTACACCTTTTTTATATCTGTTTTTTTCATACCTATGGAGGTTTGGTGGCACAATTAAGTGCTTGGCTGCTAACCAAAAGGTCAGTGGTTCAAACCCACGGCAGCCCCACAGGAGAAGAGACCCAGTGATCTTCTCTTGTGAAGATTACAAAAACCAAAGCAAACTTGTTGCCATCAAGTTGATTCCAAATCATAGTGATCCTGCAGGTCACAGTAGAACTGCCCCAAAGGGTTTCCAAGATTGTAATCTTTACAGAAGCAGATTGACACATCTTTCTCCTGCAGAGTGGCTAGTGGGTACAAACTCCCATTCTTTTCATTAACAGTCAAGTGCTTAACCACTGCACCACCAGAGCTCCCTTTGTAAAGATTACAGCCTAGGAATTCCTATGGGGCAGTTCTCTCCTGTCACATGGGGTCACTTTTAGTCAGATGGAGATAGATACATCTATAAGGATTGGTGGCAGCTACTTGAAGCTTAAGGGGAAGGATCTCCTCTTAAAACCATATACTAATCCTTTAAAAAATCTGAGGTTCAATTAAGCTTGGTAATTTCCTCCAAGGTCCAATAGGTTAAGGAGGGAGAAAGAAGTCTCCTGTTCACGTCTCTCCCTCTCTTTCATGCCCCACCCCCAAACACTCATTGCATAATAAAAAAAATATTTTTGTTGCTTTGTTTGCTAATAATTTCATGACTATATATATATATATATATATATATATATATATGTGTGTGTGTGTATATATATATATATATATATATACACACACATATATATGCTACTTGATCTTGAATTTCTTGTTTATGACCATTGGAAAAAAGACAAGGTAACTATTAAATTCTCATTAGATAAATGACTAACAAAATTAGTCCATTAACAAATACAAAATAGAAGATAGATTTCAAATAATGGTTCTTTTCCTGTGTAAATAAGACTGTTAAATGTGTTCCTTGTAAGTTGGGAGTATATTTTTTATTGGGCTGCCTAGTTTTGTTTCATTGGATGGTTTGATTCAGAGCAAAATATTTCATATCTTTGACAAAGACAAAACTTCTATACAACTACTAACTTGTATGACGTGTCACAAAAGAATATAAATGATTGAGACACTTCCTGGTAGCATTTCCCATTAAGAAGGCAGCAAGTGCAGTAATTAAGAATGGGCTCAAAAGTCAGAACGCTTGGGATGCATTTGCAGCTGCTTGCTTACTAGCTACATTACTTCAGGCAAACTGCATACTATCACTGGCCTCAGGTTTTCCCCTGTAAAATAGCACAATGGCAGGGCAATATAGGCCGTGGGGCAATAAACTTAATGTTTACAAGACTGTAGAACTGTACCTGGTAATTAGTAAGACCTCAGTGATGTTGTTGTTGTTGTTATGTGCCTTTGAGTTGGACCTGACTCATAGCGACCCCTCCTTGGGTTTCCTAGGCGGTTATCACTATGGAAGTAGATTGCCCAACCTTCCTTCCAGTTTTGCTTCAGAGTCTCTTTGGACATCTAGCTTGGTCTTCTCTTCCTTTCCTGTCTTTTAATAAACTTTTGTCCTCTTCATGGATGATGTCCCTGATGTCATCCCACAATTCGTCTAGTCTTTCGCCACCGCTGTTCAATGCATCAAATCTACTCTTCAGATGATCTCTAAATTCAGTTGGGTTATACAGAAGGTCATATTTGGCTCTCATGGATTTGTTTTAATTTTCTTTAGCTTCAGCTTAAACTTGCATATGAGTGGTAGATATTCTGTTCCACAGTTGGCCCCTGGCCTTGTTCTTCTGACTGATGATACTGAGCTTCCCCATTGCCCTTTCCCACAGATGTAGTAGATTTGATTCCTGTGTGTTTCTGGAGAGGTCCATGGGTATATTTGCTGTTCATGTTGTTGAAACAAGGTATTTGGAAAGAATAAGTTGGTCTTGCAAATTCTATCATGCAATCTTGGTGTCATTTCTACTATGAATACCATATTTTCTAACTACTGATGCTTCTTACATTTCCTGCTTTCACATTCCAATCTCCAATGATTATCAATGCATCTTGATTGCATGTTTGGTCAATTTTAGACTACAGAAGTTGTTAGAAATCTTCAATTTCTTCATCTTTGGCTTTAGTGGTTGGTGCATAAATTTGAATAACAGTCTTATTAACTGATCTTCTTTGTAGGCATATGAGTATTATTCTATCACTGACAATTCTATCACTATTGTACTTCAAATTGTACTTAAAATGTTCTTTTTAAAGATGAATATGATTCCAGTACTCTTTAAGTTTTTCATTCCTGGCATAGTAGACCATACGATTGTATGAATCAAAATGCCCAATACCAGTCCGTTTTGGGTCACTATTGCCTAGGATATGGCTTTTTTTGCATTCCATTTAATTTTTCACAACTTCCAGTATTCCTAGATTCATATTTTATACAATGAGCTCTGGTGGTGTAGTGATAAAGGCATTTGGCTGATAATGAAAAGGTTGGTAGTTCAATCCCACCAGCTGCCCTGTGGAAGAAACATGAGGTGGTCTGTTTCTGTAAAGATTTATAGCCTTGGAAACCCAATGGAGTCACTATGAATTGGAATTGACTCGGTAGCAGTGAGTTTGGTTTTATTGGTATATTTTGTACAGTCAATGTTCCTATAATTAATGGACATTTGCTCCTGTTTCTCCTTATTTTGAGTTGTGCCACATTAGGAAATTAAGGTCCAGAAAAGTTTTACTCCATCTATGTCATTAAATTCAACTGTACTATGAGAAGGCAACTCTTCCCCATTTGTATTTTGATTGCCTTCCAACTGGAGGGATCTATCTTCCAGCACTATAATCAAATAATGTTTCCCTACTATTGAAAAGTTTTTCAGTGGCCAATTTTTTGAGAGGTGTATCTTATTCCTAGTCTGTCTTAGTCTGGAAGTTCCACTGAACGCTGTGCACGATGGATGACCTGCTAACATTTAAAATACTAGTGGCATAGCCTCCAGCCTCACAGTAACATGCAAATTACCACAGTAATGACAAACCGACAAACTGACAGACCAGTGGTGAATTTTGTTGTTAGCATTCATTGTTTCTAAGAAATATTGCATTTAAGCAATTTACAAATATATCACATACTATTTTGTGATTAAAATTGATAATAAACATTACTAAGGATTCTGTATTGTCTGGTACAGGAGGCAATTCATAGAGGGTGGGTAATGGGTTTGTCACCATGAGTTATCACATTGGTTGACACCAACCCTAGTGATGCCACTCGTTAGGGCTTAGGATTTACAGCATATTTTTAGGAGGCATAATTGAATCCATAGCACTTGGAAAGTAGTATTTTTGGCTAAAACACTCTGACATGCTATATCAACATGACAGCGTGACATGTATAGGGTGAATCCTCTATAGCACTTCCCAAGTACATTTGAATTTGGAATACTTTGGGTGTACACCCACTAATATACCAGTTGCCATCAAGTCAACTCCAACTTGTGGTAATCCTACATGTGTCAGAGTAGAACTGTGCACTGCAGAAATGTCAGTGGCTGATTTTTCAGGACTGGATCACCAGACCTTTCTTCCAAGGTAGCTCTGGGTGAACTCCGGCCTCCAACCTTCCAGTTAGCAGCCAAGCACATTAACTGTTTCCATCTTTCAGGGACTCCTACTTATTAATACCCCTAGGGAAATATTCCATTTTATATAAAAGCTAAGATTGTATAGATGGTGATAGACTGATTTGAATGGTGGTTAAAAATGTTTCTGCTGCCAAAGAACAAGTAGAACATGTAGAAAGTACACCATGGTCAGAAGATGAGAAGTCTGTAGAAGGACATGGAGCATGGAAAGAGCACATAGTACTATTTTAATATGATTCTGGATATTTTATTGTTGTTGTTGTTATGTGCCGTTGAGTTGCATCCGACGCATACTGACCTCTCCTTGGGTTTCCAAGGCTGTATCACTACGGAAGTAGATTGCCCAACCTTCCTTCCAAGGAGCGGCTGGTGGGTTTGAACCGCCAGCCTTCTGGTTAGTAAAGTGCCTTACGCACTACGTTACCAGAGCTCCAGGATATTTCATTAGTAGATCTAATTCAGAGTGTTCTAAACTCCAAGTTTTTAAGGGAAATATGTGTTTCTAAATATGATTCTCTCTTCTCTATTTCATTTATTCCTACCCTTATCTTTATTATTTCTTTCCATATGCTTGCTTTCCTGCTAGTTTCTTAAGAAACAAGATAATATTATTAATTTGAGACCTTTTCCTTTTTCAATATAGAAATTTACAGCTATTATTTTCCCTCTCAAAACTGCAAAAAACAAAACAGAACACCCCACAAACAAACAAAAGACAAACTCACTGCCATCAAATCAATTCTGACTCATAGCGACCCCCATTGGGTTTCCAAGGCTGTAAATCTTTACAGAAGCAAATTGCTGCATCTTTCTTGGGGTTCTAACCACTGACTTTTTGGTTAGCAGCCAAATGCTTTAACCAGTATACAACAGAGCTCCTTTCCCTCTAAGTACTGCTTATCTGTGTCCTATAAATTATATGTGTCTTTTCATTTTCACTTATTGCAAAATGTTTTCTGATTTCTTCTTTGAATCATTGATTATTTTATTGTTGTTGCTGTTATTAGGTGCATCGAGTCATCTTTGACTCACAGTGATCCTATTTATAGTAGAACAAAATATTGCCCGGTCCTGTGCCAGCTCCATTTATTTAGTAAGTTTTATAATTGGTTTTCACTAATTTTTGAATTTTCCAAATTTTCTTCTGCTATTAATTTCTAATTTATTCCATTGTGGTCTAAGAACATAATTTGTATGATTTCAAATCTCTTAGATTTATTCAGGCTTGAATTTATGGCCTAGTGTATGGTCTATCATGCAGAATGTTCCTTGTGTTCCTGAAAAAAAATGTGCATTCTGCTGTTTTGGGGTGGAGTGTTCTATCAATATGCTTTAGTTAATTTATAATGTTGTTCGAGTCTTCTATTTCCTTGATCTTTTGTCTAGTGTTACTATCCATTATTGGAAGTGCAGTATTGAAAACTCTCTACCATTAAGTCGATTCTAACTTATAGCCACCCAATTTGGGTTCCCGAGGTGGTACATCTTTATGGAAGTAGATTGCCCAGTCTATCTTCCATGGAGTGGCTGGTGGGTTTGAACTGCCAATCTTCTGGTTAGCAGTCAAATGCCTGAGGTACTATATCATCCTTACTACTGTTATTGACTTAGCTATTTGTCCCTTCAGTTTTTGCTTCATATATTTTGGAGCTGTGCTCCTACATGCATATATGTTTATCATGAAAATATTTTCTGGATGAATTGACCTTCTTATCATGATAAATAATTTTTGTCTTAAAATATTTTTGCCTGATATTAGTATAGTCATTCCAGCTATGTTTTGGTTACTACTTGCATGCATTTGTTTATAAATAAATAAAAATTCATTTATTTTCCAACCATTTATTTTCAATCTATTTGTGCCTTTGAATCTAAAGTGTGTTTCTTGTACATATATACAGCTGACTTGTTTATTTTTAAAAAGTCAATTCTGCTAATCTCTGCCTTTTGATTTGTGAATTTAATCTATTTAGACTTGATTCAATTACTGATATGGTGGAATTTACACCTGCCATTTGGCTATTTGTTTTCTATATGCCTATGTCTTTTTTATTTGTTGCCATTTCTTCATGTCTTGATTTCTGCCTTTTTATCTGTTAAACTGATATTTTCTGGTATATATTTCAATCACCTTGTTATTTATTTTATAATTTTTTGTAAAAGTTATTTTCTAAGTGTTTTCACTATGAAAATTATAATTAGCATCTTATCTGAAAACCAAACCAAAACCAAACTCACTGATGTTTAGTCGGTCCTGACTCATAGCAACCCCTCCTGGGGTTTCCCAGGCAGTATCACTATGGGGAGCTCTGATAGCATAGTGGCTAAGGCATTGGACTGCTAACCAGAAGGCTAATGGTTCAAACCTACCAGCCACTCCTCGGAAGGAAGATGGGGCAATCTACTTCCATAGTGATACTGCCTTGGAAACCCAAGGAGGGCTCGCTATGCATCGGTCCGACTGGTCCAACTCGAGGGCACATAACAACAACAACATCACTACGGAAGTAGATTGCCCAAACTTCCTTCTGAGGAGTGGCTGGTGGGTTTGAACTGCCAGACTTCCGGTTAGCAGTCAAATGCCTTAGGCACTCTGGCACCAAAGCTTCTATCTGAAAACAGTTGCCCTACGTTTATATTGCTTTTGTTTCATGATGGATTAACCTTTCTTTGAATTCTTTTTCTGCTCTTATATTTTATGTTTCATTTTTTCTTGTTTTCTTGCAATCTCTTAGCTAAAATCTTGTATGTGTAGACTTGCTTCAAAAAAACTTTATTTAATTACTTTAATTCATGGAGAAATACTTGGTCATAGTTTTTATCTGAGCCAAAGTAAGTGTTCTTCATTATTTCCTTTTTCTTTTACTTTTTTTAAAAAGTGTCTCTGTTACAGGTTTTGTACATTTTACTTTTTTTTT
>NW_006921769.1:1816506-1826920 GCF_000298275.1 Orycteropus afer afer
CCATCGTTGCATCTAGATGGCAGCTTGCTAGCTTTTAAGATCCTAGTCGCTACTCGTCAAAGTAAGAGGGGGAACAATATTTTATATAGTATGTTATGCCAATTAAGCTTGATGTCCCCTGAGACTATAGTCCCAAGTCTGCAGGTTCAACTACTCAGTCCCTCTGGGTAGCTGGTTGTGACCAAGCAGTGACCACAACCTTGTCCCTTTTCAGGTCTACCATATACCTGGGAATGCTAATCACTCACATAAACTTATAGGACTATTGTCTGCCATATGTTCTTGGATACACTCCCCATTTCAGAGACATACCTAAATCGTTTAACCTGTCCACCCATCTATCCATCCATATACCCATGTTTGCCTTCACTGACAATGCAGTACTGTATGTGCAAAAGGTTTCATATTTGTTTTCTGTACCTCCCATGTACCTCTCTATGTCTTTCTCATCCTCAATGCTGCCATATTGGTCACTCACATTTGGTACATTGCCCTTCTCTTCACCCAAATCAATACCTATCTCTATCTATCTAACAGCCTTCCCTCCCCTCCCCTCCCACACCTGGTAACCAACAAAGAAAATTTCCTTCTATAGATAAACCTTTCCTTAACTTTTACAATAACAGACTAATACAATACTTGTCCTTTTGTGATTGACTTATTTCACTCGCATAATGTCCTCCAAGTTCATCTACATTTTACTTTTTTAAGTACCTGTTACGGAAAGGGATATCTTTTCCCTCGCTTAGCTATTTGCCAGAAGCTTATACATAACAAGGTTAGGTAATATTCCGCACAGGTTGTTGTTTGGGGTATTCTGTGTATAAATTTATGTATCCCAAGCAATGGAGAAAAACATATTAATCAGTATAAAGACTATCTTTCCTCCATTGCTCCAGAAACAGACTGCTTCTGAAAACATGACTGCCCATGTGAATTTTCCATTTACTTTGCCCTTAATGGTGCAATGGTTAAGGATTTGGCTGCTAACCAATAGGTTGGTGGTTCAAACTCATGCAGTGGCTCTGTGGGAGAAAGATCTAGTGATCTGGTCTCATAAATATTATAGCCTAAGAAACTCTATGAGGCAGTTCTGCTTTGTCATCTTGAGACTCTATGAGTTGAAATCAACTCTTTGCATTTTATTTATACACTTGAGATCATTAAATCCCTACTATGTGTTGATCCTGTCTTAATAAAATGAACTTTGAGTTTCCAGCACTAATATTTTGCTATTATAGACAGATAGATAGATGTATATAGTGATTCATGGATATTGATATATTTATTGTTCTTACAGTATTAACACTTTCATATAAAAAATAAGAACATATTTCAAAGTATAATTGAACAAAAATCTTGTCCTGTAAATAATAGTCATGTGTGAATATCAGAAACCAAAACCAAATACATTGCTGTTGAGTCAATTCTGACTCATTGAAACCCTAAAGACAGAATAGAAATGTGTGCTAGGGTTTTTAAGGCTGCCTGCTTAAATGAATAATGAGTGTTATTAATTGTGTTGTATGGATCAGCACCACTCAAAGTTTATATGTCATTTAACTCCCAAAGAAATTCTATAACGAATGCATCATTTTTTCTCCTTATAGATAATAAGCACAATAAGGAGCAGAATTATTAGCCTAAACTTAGACAACTAGACTACGATGCAGAGCCAAGATTCTAATAAACTATGTAGGATACCATACCTAGGCCCATCCACTCACTGTATTCCCTCACCCTTCTCTTCAGGTTTTTACAGTGAAGGGGTAGCAGTCATCTTGGCCATACACCTGACAATTATTTCCCCTCTTTAACTCTGTTCCTTAAAAACAGGTCTTCTCTCCCTTTCTGCCCCATCTTCTCCTAACAGAAGACATGGGCACATGACCTAAGTCTAGTGAAGTAGACTGAGAGGAAATTTGCTGGAAAACTTCCAGGGAAAGGTTTTCTTCCTGAACTAAAACAGAAAAATGATGCATAGGATAAAGTACTCTTTCTCTTCTTTTTTTTCCCCCAGCCAAATGTATGTCTGCATGTCTGGGATTGTAGTAGTCATTTTGCAACCTTAGGGCAACGATAAGCACAAAGCAGATAAGCTGAAGATCATTAAAGAGAAATATGGAAGGAGTCTTTGATGACACTGATGAGCAACTTACCTTGGGGCTCCAGACATCTTACACTTCAGCACAATTGCAGAAAGAGATCTTTATACCAGATTCTCTTGTGTAGCTAATAGTTCTAACACTATAACATAGAATAATTTATTAATTTAAATTATTTACATACCTTTTATATTTTAATCTAAGATAACAATCTGTAACTGTACTTCAGAAATCTTTTAAATATTGATTTCCCATTAAATCTTGTATTTGCTGCTATGTGAAAATGAAGATTTTTAAAATTTACTCATAGCTTTTCCACTCTTTGTAGCATCTTTCCCTGTTGCTATAATTCTTTTGGAAGCAAATTTTCTTTCTCAGATATCTTTCTGATTTTTATGGCTACATTTTAAAGCTTGGAAGAGTCTTTGTCTCCTGACGTATCTGTTTATGACTTCATGTTTTACCTGTATGCACTCTTCTCCCAGTGTTCATGGAAACAGATGTTGCCTAAGCTCTTTTCTCAGTGTAATAATTGGAATGATATTGAAATAAAACCCAAAATATCTTCTGGTTTCAAATTTATTTGAAATATCAAAACCAAATGTTCCAGCTAATCTATAACCCTAAACCAAACTCACTGCTGTCGAGTTGATTCCGACTTATAGTGACCTCCTTTGGGTATCCGAGGTGGTAAATCTTTACAGAAGCAGGCTGCCTCATCTTTCTTCTGTGGAGCAGCTGGTGGGCTTGAACCACTGACCTTTTGGTTAGCAGACAATTGCTTTCACCACAACGCCACCAGAGCTCCTTTAGATGTCATTAAAGATGAGTTCAGTTTTCTATTACTCTCTAAATTCAGCTTTTGAAATAGCGTGTGTGATGGTTAATGTTATATGTCAATTTTGGTAAGTCATGTTTCTCAGTATTGTGTGGTTGTCCTTCATTTTCTAATCTGATATAATTATCCTCCATGTTTGTGATATGTAATTATTTTCCATTTCATGTGTTGCAAATACTAACCTTTATATGTTGATGAGGCAGGATTAGTGTGGGGTGTATCTTGAGTCATGACCTTACAAGAGGGCCTGACTCAAGTCACACTTTAACTCAATTCCCAGCAACAACTTTCAAGTCCTTCATGTGGCACTTGAGCTGTGATTCTGAAGTCCTGAGTTCAGCTCTTTCTTTCACTACTTTGTCTAGAGAAAGTAGGACCAATTAATCTACCTCTTTGTAGTTCTCATTCTAACAAAATTATAGAAAAGTATTCAATATGCAATCACTCATAGCCTTGTTTCTGACAATTATTTGATCTATTTGCAGTGATATTTTCTTTATTTCTATTATTGCCTCATGCCTTGGATTGTAGTGCCCTCTTTACTACTAGAGTCTGAGACATTAGCACCCTTAAGGCTAGCCAGACTTGAGAAACAATCCTTACAATTTTGTTTTTCTAGAATCACTCTCAATACCAAATGTCTTAGATTGGGTTCTCTAGAGAAGTAAAACCAGCGAAGCATATATACACACAGAGAGAGAAAGAGAGAGATTTATTTCAAGGAAATGGCTCATGCAGTTGTGGAGCCTGGAAAGGCCAAAACCCATGGGTCAGGTGTCAGAGTGGAGGCTTCTCCTAACTCATGTGTTGCAGGGGCTGAAGAATCCACAATGGACAGATCAGATGACGGGCTGTTGGCTCACAGAGCTGTGGACGCTGGAAAATCCCCAAACTGGCAGGTCAGATGGCAGGCTATTGCCTCAAAAGGCTGCAGAAACTGATGAATATCAGCAGGACGTGAGATGACAACAAGTCAGACGCAGGATCACACCCCCAGGGAAGCTCTGGTTACATAAGATTGAGAGATGGACTTGCGTAAGGGTGTGTTTTCAGAAAAGTTGTGACTTGAGTCACATGCTCTTGTAAGACTGTGACTCAAGATACACCCACATTAATCCTGCCTCATTAACATATAGAGGTTAGGATTTACAACACATAAAATGGAGGATAATTACATCATATCACAAAATGGGGAATAATTATATCAGATCACAAAATGGAGAACAATCACATAATACTGGGAATCATAACCTACCCAAGTTGACACATAATATTAACATCACAGCACGGAACATATGTATTTTACAAGCATTCAAGGGTGTACGGTAGGCTTGTATCATTTCACCATAGTTATTCAATCTGTATGTTGAACATATATGAGAATCTGGACTATATGAAGAAGAATGTGGCATCTGGATCAGAGGAAGAACCATTAATAGCCTGTGATAAGCAGATGACACAACCTTTCTTGCTGAAAGTGAAGAGGACTTGAAGCACTTACTGATGAAGATCAAAGACTACAGTTTGCGGTATGGATTACACCTCAAAATAAAGAAAACAAAAGTCCTAACAACTGAACCAATAAGCAGCATCACGATAAATGGAGAAAAGATTGAAGTTGTCAGGTATCTCATTTTACTTGTATCTACAGCCATGAAAGCAGCAGTCAGGAAATCACACATCATATTGCACTGGGCAAGTCTGCTGCAAAAGACCTCTTTAAAGTGTTAAGAAGCAAAGATGTCCCACTGAAGACTAAGGTGCCCCTGACTCAAGCTATGACATTTTAGTCACCTCATATGCATGTGAAAGCTGGACAATGAATAAGGAAGACCAAACGAGAGTTGATGTCTTTGTATTATGATATTGGCAAAGAATACTGAAAATGCCATGGACTGCCAGAAGAATGAACAAATTTGTCCTAGAAGAAGTGCAGCCATAATGCTCCTTGGAAGCAAGAGTGGCCAAACTTTGTCTCATGCACTTTGGTCATGTTGTCAAAAAGGACCAGTCCCTGGAGAAGGATATCATACTTGGTAAAGTAGAGGGTCAGTGACAAAGGATGAGACCCTTAACAAGACAGATTGACATAGTGGCTGCAACAATGGTTTCAAGGATAGCAAGCATCGTGAGGATGGCACCCGACTGTGCAGTTTTTGGTTCTGTTGTGCATAGGGTCATTATGAGTCAGGGCAGACTCGATGGCACCTAACGACAATAACAACATGGGCAAAATATTGAACGATGTAGGAAGCATTAAAAGAAGATGGGGGGAATGCTCAGAATCATGACTCAATGGCACTTAACAACAACAACATGCTGAGACCAGAGGACTAGACTGTGCTTGGCTGCCACTACTGACTGCTGTGACTAGGATCACAGAAAGTCCTAGACAGAATGGGAGAAAAAATGTAGAACAAAGTTCAAAATCATAAAAAAGACCAGACTTACTGGTCTGAAAGAGACTGGTGGGACCCCTGAGACTGTAGCCCTTAGACACCCTTCAAAACTGGAACAGAATCCACCCCGGGAGTCACGTAATAGCCAAAAAATAGACAGGCCTATAACACAAACTCATGATGAATATACTCCTCAGAACAATTAACTATATGAGACCAAAAGGACATCACCTTCCCCAAAACAAAGCTCAGAGGCAGGAAGGGGCAGTGAAAACAGCTGAATGGACTCAGAGAACCCAAGGAGGAAGCAAGGAGAGTGCTGTTACATTGACAGAATTGCAACTAATGTCACAAAACAAAATGTGTAAAATTTGTTGAAGGGAAACTTATTTGCTCTGTGGGCTTTCACCCAAACCAAAGTAAAAAAATAGATTAGTCAACCACTTAGAGAGGGATCTATGTGATAGGTATTTTGCCCATAGAATCCTTCAATATTGGAACTTGAAAATTGAATTTTTCTTCAGTTCTTTCAGCTTGAAAAACTGAGTATATTCCTTCCCTTTGCTTTTCTAATTCCAGGTCTTTGCACATTTCATTATAATACTTTAGTTTGTCCTTTCTGGTGCCTTTTGAAATAATCTGTTCGGCTCTTTTACTTCAAAATTTCTTCCAATTGCTTTAGCTACTCATCATTCAAAAGCAAATTTTAGTCTTTTCTAACATCAATTTTGGTCTTTTCTTCTTTTTCTATCTTTTTAATTACCTTTTATTTTCTACATGTATGATGTTCTTGTTGTCATCCCACAACTCGTCTGGTCTCCAGTCACTGGTATTCAGTGCATCAACTCTATTCTTTAGTTGGTTCTCTAAATTCAGGTGGAACATACTCAAGATTATGTTTTGGCTCTTATGGACTTATTTTAATGTTCTTCAACTTCAACTTGAAATTGCATATGAGCAATTGATGGTCTGATCCACAGTCAGTCTTGTTCTCACTGATGCTGTTTAGCTTCTCCATGGTCTCTTTTTACAAATGTAGTTAACTTGATTCCTGTGCATTCCACCTTGCAATGTCCACATGCATAGTTGTTATAGTATTGAAGGTTATGTGTCAACTAGGCTGGGCCTGGTTTTGAGTGGCTGGGCAGCTAGATGTAGTTATTCCCCATGATGAGACCTGGAATCAACTCCATGGTGGTATCTACTGTGAGAAGCTGAGTAATTGCCTTAGGGATGTGATCTGCTTCCAGTATATAAGATGAAGCTTTGAGGAAGGTCTGAGATTTTTGGCACATCTGAGTCCTGTATTTGGCCAAATCTTCATATCAGTGGTCTGCCATGTTGTCTGCCAATCTTGGGACTGTTTCTGGTCTTGAACTAGTGGCCTGCCTTGTTTGATAATCTTAGGATTGTGCCATTTTACTTGCTGATCTTGGGTATGTCAGTTTCAGCAGCCTCCAGCTTTAGTGGGCCAGGAGCAAGAGGCAGAGCTGAAGCCCAAGGTAAAGGGGCTTTCACCCAGCCCCTGGAGGTGACACTCTGAACTCAAGACTTCTAGCCTCCAAAACTGTAAGAGAATAAATTCCTCTTTCTTAAAGTCATCTGTGGTATTTTCTGTGAGAGAAGCACTAGATAATAAAAAATAGTTTTCATGTGTATTGTTTAAAAAAGTATTTGTAGTGAATAAGTTGTTGGTCACACAAAATTCTATCAGTTGATCTCTGACGTCATTTCTATCACCGAAGCTGTATCTCCTTCCAACTACTGATGCTTCTTTGTTTCCACCTTTCACATTCCAATCACCACTAGTTATTAACAAATCTTTGTTCCATGTTTGGTCAATTTCATACTGCAGAAGTTCTTAAAAATGTTCAGTTTCTTAATCTTTGACTGTAGTGTTTGGTGCATAAATTTGAATGACAATTGTATTAACTAGTCCACTTTGTAGGCATAGGGATATCATCCTATCATTGACAGCATTGTACTTCAAGATAGATTCTTTTAGGAAACTTCTTTCTGACAGTGAATGCATTGCCATTCCTCTTTAATTTGTCATTGCCAGCATAATGGACCGTATGATTGATAACTGAACTTTATCGAGATATAATTAACTTACAATAAACTGCTTATATAGAAATTATACAGTTTGATAGGTTTTTACATATTCTCAAGAGATAATGATTTAATTTTTCGATAGTGTAGCCTGGGCTTGGAGCTCTGGTAGCATAGTGCCTAAGGCACTTGCCTGCTTACCAGAAGGCTGGCGGTTCAAACCCACCAGCCACTTCTCGGAAGGAAGGTTGGGCAATCCTACTTCCATAGTGATACTGCCTCGGAAACCCAAGGAGGGGTCTCTATGAGTCAGGGCTGACTCGACGGCACATAACAACAACAACAGGTAAAAATACAATGTAGCCAAGATTGAGTTCCACAAACATAAGGGGAAGAGTAACTTTTAATTACTAGCAACAAATCTCTGATAACTTAAAAGCTCTTCTTCAAAATCTTACTATCATTTCATAGCAAATTAAATTATTCCATGAATTATGCATGTGATATTGCCTGTGAAGTAAAATTAAATTACTGTAAAGTTTGTATCTTTTAAAATTTATTAACACTGTATGTATTATATAAGTGAGCACCAAATGCTAGTAGTTTCATAAGTATTCTTGGACCTTAGGTTCTACCTTTGTGGAGCCTGAGAATTTGACTGGATACTTAATAGTTCCAACTATACTACGGCTAAAACATGTAGGTTAGCTCCTAACTTGTGATGTTTTCTGGCACTCCATTGGCCCAAGGCAAACTTTTCCCTCTGTTTCAACTTTAACATGCTCCCTGGGATTTTAGGTAAGAGAGAATCAAACAAATAAGAATTTGCACATGTAGTTTTCCCTAAAATATGATGTGCTCACCTACAAATATAAATCATAGATTATCTAATAATCACTTATTCAGAAATTCTCTATTCAAAGTATTTCTTGAAATGTGTTTTGTCTCTCTGAGATACTAAGTTGGAGCACAGTTCTGATTCTATTAGATTTCAGGATACGACAACCATTCTGCTCTTTAATTTACATTTAGTAATTTTCACACTCTGACTTTCCCTACATCTTAGGAAGCTTACATAATTTTACCACAAATACCAACAGCTGTTCATTGAGCTTCTAGAATGTTCAAGACATTAAGCCTGGTAAATTCACCATAGAGTTTAATTGTTGTTATTTGCCGTTGAGTCAAAGCTGACTCATAGCGAACCCTCCTTGGGTTTCCCAGGTGGTATCCCTATGGAAGTAGATTGCCCAACCTTCTTTCTGAGGAGTGGTTGGTGGGTTTGAACCTCGCGCCTTCTGGTTAGCCGTCAAGTGCCTTAGGCACTACGCTACCAGAGCTCCTTAGAGTTTAATTAGTATATATTTTTTCCCTTTGTTCTAGTTACCTAGTGCCACTCTGACAGGAATATACCACAAATGGGATGGCCTTAACAAACAGGAGTTTATTCTCTTACAGTTCAGGAGGCTAGAAGTCCCAGTTCCAAGTGCCAGGCTCTAGGGGCTGAGTGAAAGCCCCTTGACCTTGGGCTTCAGCTCTGCCTCTTGCTTCTAGCCCACTGAAGCTAGAGGCATCTCTTCACTCAGGCAGCTACTGGCTGCTGAGGCTAACAAGCCCAAGGTTGACAAGTGAAAAGGCACAGTCCTGATATTACCAAACCACATGGCAGGCCATTAACTCAAGTCCATTGCAAGTCCCAGGGTTGGCAGAGCATGGCAGGCTGCTGAACAACAACACAGATACATGCAGGGTCCAAGTATACCATAAGCTGGAGACCATTCCCCAAGGCATCTGCTTAAATACAGGAAGCAGACCACATTCCCTAAGGCAGCTACTCAGCTGCTCACAGTAGATTCCACCATGGAGTTGATTACCAGTCTCATCATAGGGAATACTACATCCAGCTGCCCAGCCACTCAACCAGGCCCAGCCAAGTTGACACACAAACTGAACTACCACACCCTTCTATTAAGGATATTAAAAAAATAAGTTTATTTTTATTAAAGTAATTTTACTGTTTCACACAGATATAAAACCAAGAATGGTTAATAGCAAACAATACCTTTATTTCCTAAAAGTTTAGCATCTTCCTAGGACACTTGTTTGTGCTCGTGAGGAACCTGTACATAGAGGCAGTCATTCAAACAGAACAAGGGGATACTTCATAGTTTAAAATCAGGAAGGAGGTGTGTCAGCGTTGTATTCTTTCCCCACACTTATTCAACCTGTATGCTGAGCAAATAATCTGAGAAGCTCGACTATATGAAGAAGAACGTGGCGAGAGGATTGGAGAAAGACTCATTAACAACCTGTGATATGTGGATGACACAACCTTGCTTGCTAAGGAAGATGACTTGAAGTATTTACTGATGAAGATCAAAGACTACAGTTTTCAACATGGAATATTCCTCAACATAAAGAAAACAAAAATCCTCACGACTGGACCAATAAGCAACATCATGATAAATGGAGAAAAGATTGAAATCATCAGAGATTTTATTTTATTTGGATCCACAATCAACAACCATGGAAGCAGCAGTCAAGAAATCAGATTCATTGCACTGGGCAAGAAACCTGCTGCAAGGACCTCTTTAAAGTGTTAAAGAGCAAAGATGTCATTTTGAAAACTAAGGTGTGCATAACCCAAGTCAGGCATTCTCAATCACCTCATATGCATGTGAAAGTTTGGCAATGAATAAGGAAGACTGAAGAAGAGTTGATGCTTTTGAATTGTGGTGGTGAAGAGTACTGAAAATACCATGGACCACCAGAAGGATGAACAAATCTGTCCCAGAAGAAGTACAGCCAGAATGCTCCTTGGAAGCAAGAATACTCAGACTTCATCTCACTTACTTTGGTCATGTTGTCAGAAGAGATCATTCCCTGGAGAAGGATATCATGCATGGTAAAGTAGAGGGTCATTGAAAAAGAGGAAGACCCTCAACAAGATGGATTGACACAGTGGCTGCAGTGATGGGCTCAAGCATAGCAAGGATTTTGAGGATGGTGCAGGACAGAGA
>NW_006921769.1:1827275-1827788 GCF_000298275.1 Orycteropus afer afer
TTTTTTTTTTTAACATGGAAAATAGATCTTCAAGCATTTAAAATTTTTTCTTCTTCATTTGAAAAAAATAAATTATTGCCTAGGGCAAAAAAAAAAAGATCAGTTCAAAATGTGACATAACGGGAGTAATCTCTACTCACAGATTCTTATTCCTTGCTTCAAAAGCAGTAAGTGTGTAGCTTGTTTTATTTTGTAAGTTTCCAGGAATCTATGTGTCAGAATACTTTATGTACATATGTATGTATATATATATATTAATATATATAAACAAATGTCATATATATGTGTTGTATATATAAATGTTGTATATATACATGAATATATTAATGTAAGCACAGTCAGTTCTGCTATAATGCTTGTTTTAAAAATGCAAATTTGTTTCAACGCAATTGATATGTTAGGAAACAATTTGAGCATGACACAAATTTCACATTTGCTTATGTATGATTTCAACCTTGAGAAACTGGTAGGCAAAATAATGACCCTCCCGGCCCAAGCCAGTCTCCTGCCAAG
>NW_006921769.1:1852631-1853783 GCF_000298275.1 Orycteropus afer afer
GGTAAGAATCACAGGTGGTCCACCACTCATCTGTCACCTTGTGCATGTTGCTGTGAGGCTGGAAGCTATACCATCAGTATTTCAAATACCAGTAGGGTCACCTCTGGTGGACAGGTTTCAGTGGAGCTTCCAGACTAAGACAGACTAGAAAGAAGGACGTGGCCAGGTCCAGTTCTGAAAAAATTGGCCACTGAAATCCATATGAATAGCAATGGAACATTATCTGATATAGTACTGGAAGATGAGCCCCTCGGGTTGAAAAGCATTCAAAATACTACTGGGGAAGAGCTGCCTCCTCAAAATAGAGTTGACCTTAATAACATGGATGGAGTAAAGCTTTCTGGACCTTCAATTTCTGATGTACCATGACTCAAAATGAGAAGAAACAGCTGCAGACATTGCTTAATAATTAGAACATGGAATATGCAACATATGAATGTAGGAAAATTGGAAGTTGTCAAAAATGAAATAGAACACATAAAAATCAATATCTTATACATTAGGCTGCAACGATAGGCTCAGGTATAGCAAGAATCGTGAGGCTGGTACAGGACTAGGCAGTGTTTCATTCTGCTGTGCATGGGGTCGCTATGAGTTGAAGATGACTAAACGGCACCTAACAACAAGAACAATCAGCATTAGTGATCGAAGATGGACTAGTATTGGATAATTGGAATCACAAAATCATACAGTCTACTATGCTATGAAAATCTGAAGAGGAATGGCATTGCATTCATCATAAAAAAGAATGTCTCAAGATCTATCCTCAAGTACAATGCTGTCAGTGATAGGATAGTATCCATATGCCTACAAGAAAGACCAATTAATACTATTGTTATTCAAATTTATGCACCAACCACTAAAGCCAAAGATGAAGAATTTGAAGATTTTTACTAACTTCTGCAGTCTGAAATTTACCAGACTTGCAATCAAGATGCATTGACAATTACTGGTGATTGTAATGTGAAAGTTGGAAAGAAAGAGGAAGCATTTGGAAATGGCCTTGATGATAAAAATGACACCAGAGGTTGCATGATAGAATTTTTCAAGACCAATGACTTATTGATTACAAATACCTTTCTTTTTTCCAACAACATAAAGCGTGACTATACACATGGACCTCTCTAGAAGCAATATTCACAGGAATAAAAT
>NW_006921769.1:1854198-1855263 GCF_000298275.1 Orycteropus afer afer
AATGAAATGTGCAAAGAGCTGGTATTAGAAAATCAAAGGGAAAGAATATACTTGACATTTCTCAAGCTGAAAGAACTGAAGAAAAATCTCATGCCATTAGTTGCAATATTGAAGGATTCTATGGGCAAAATATTGAATGATGTACTAAACATCAAAAGAAGATGGAAAGAATATAGAGTCACTGTATAAAAAAGAAGGGGTCAATGTTCAACCATTTCAGAAGGTAACATATGGTCAAAAAGCAATTATATTTAAGGAAGAAGTCCAAGCTACACTGGAGGAATTGACATAAAAAAGACTCCAGGAATTGGTGGGATACCCACCGAGATGGTTCAACAAATACAGCACTGGAGGCGCTCACTGATTCATGCCAACGAATTTGGAAAACAACTACCTGGCTAACTGAATGAAAGAGACCCATTGCCAAAGGGGCAGGGAGGCTTCTTCTGATCCTCTAACCCTACAAGAGGAAGACACAGTCACCATCAATAGCCCGAGGCATATTCCTGCGAGGCTAGACATGCTGCCTCCCTCCAGCCCTTTCATGAACCCTGACACCAACCATTCCTCCCACATTACACACCACCTCTCTGCAGGGTTTGATAATTCACTACAGTGGCCACATAGAACTCAAGTATTATGGGGTTTATTAGGGAAGCAATAGGCTACAATTCAAATTCAGTAATGCACTCAGTCTTGCAGCTAGTTGTCTCACTTAGCAGCTGGCAGTCTCTCTCAGCAGCATGTGTCTCTCATGTCTCTCTCTCAGTAAGAGCATGTCTCTCAGGAGCGTGTTTCTCTTAGTAGCATGTCTTTCTCAACCAGCAGTCAGAGAGACTCCTTCTGCCTCTAGGAGGGCTCTTTTTGAGCCTCACAGACTGGCTCAAATCAACCAATCCCAACATCAAAGTTCTACACACCTGAGAGAAAGTGAACTTCCCAGAAAATTACTTTGTGCTGCTCCCAACAGAAATACCCCAGGTGGATAACTTTAACAATCAGGAGCTATTCGATTGCTCAGAGCAAATTCCACCATGGAGTTTACAAAGACTTATGGCTAGAAAA
>NW_006921769.1:1860893-1867067 GCF_000298275.1 Orycteropus afer afer
ATTTGTTGAATCTTTCATTCTGACAGCTTACAAAATATGAATACCATAAATATTGAAGACAATTGAACTTTCTGAAATGATAGTTCAGCCTTACTACTCAAGCTCATTGTTCATTCTATAGTTTGATGGGGAGCTCATTCTGTAGTTTGATGGTGGCGTGGTGCCTTATGGCATTTGCCTGCTAACCAGAAGGCTGGTGGTTCAAACCTACCAACCATTCCACAGAAAGAAGACTGGGTAAACCCTTGCTGCTTTGTAGGCATAAGAATCAAACTCCTAAATAATTGCTGCATAATCAAGAATGTTATGTTAGTTTACTCATTTAAAATGGAGGCTGTTTCTATCTAAAGATTAATCTAGGGTGCCACACCCTCCTGGTATCAAGGTTTTCAAGAACCTGAAGTAGTAATTAAAACTAAGCTTAGTGGGTTCACAGTTAAAGTGAACTAGACAGTTGTACCTATACCAGAGATACAATTTGTTTTGTATTATCATGTAAAGGTATTCATTAATTTTTATTATAATCTCAGAGGGTTTATTTATTTCTCTGAATGTGAACATATCAACATCAGCCAAAACAATCTGTTGATATATGCTTTTATTTGCTAATACTTATGTTGCTTTATCATTTCAAACTCTTACTGTTTTTCCAGAATTATTTGATTAACAATAGGATTTGTTTCAGTCACATGAATGTATACTTAATAAATTCTCAATTTCATTAGATTAACTATATGTAGGTTTATTTATGGATTATTAATACATCTCTACACCATATCTGTTTTGGTGAGAAATAATATAGCTTAGGAAAAAAAGTAATAATTAAAAAAAGAAATTATAAAATTTAAAAGTTTGGTTCTTAGTTTCTTAATACTGCTGTAACAGAAATACCCCAACTGGGTAGCTTTAAAACAGACATTTATTTACTCGAAGTTCTGGAGGCTACAAGCACTAATTGGGTCTTGGCTGTGTCAATTTCTTCCTTTCAAGTATTCCTGGGTATTCTTCACTTCCTTGGCATGTAGAAAATATTCATGCCTCTGTGTCTATGCTTCTCTTTATATAACTCAGAAGATAGTAGGTTTAGGATCCACTCTAAACAGGTAGGACCTCAGC
Organism: Orycteropus afer afer; assembly: GCF_000298275.1. Lineage (NCBI taxonomy): Eukaryota > Metazoa > Chordata > Mammalia > Tubulidentata > Orycteropodidae > Orycteropus > Orycteropus afer. The sequence goes on from NW_006921769.1 coordinate 1,862,010, forward strand.
TGATTGATTACATTAGATTGCATTATGGAAAGCAATGAGATTAGATTAGATTAGATTAGTTTAGACCCACAGGTATAGATGTCAGAATTATAACACATATTTATAGGGGACAAATTTAATCCATAACATTGAGTTAGACTAATTTAATATTTATCTTTGTTTGAGACAAAACTTTAGTATGGATTAACTAAAATATGAATGGGTAAGAAATAATTTTTATCACACTTACAGAGGTGAGCTGGAGAACTAGCTACCAAAGAAGGCTTTCATGGTAAACTAGTAGGTAAGAAGAGCCACTCTGACCTGGGGTCTGAATCTTGGTTGTTCATGTTTAGGACTTCAATTTTATCAGGTCTTCAGTTGATTGGATTCTTAGGAACAAGTCATAAGAATCAAACTCCTAAATAATTGCTGTACAATCAAGAATGTTATGTTAGTTTATTCAATTATGATGGAGGCTGTTTCTATCCAAAGATTAATCTAGGGTGCCACACCCTCCTGGTATCAAAGTTTTCAAGAACCTGAAGTAGTAATTAAAATTGTGCTTAGTGGGTTCACAGTTAAAGGGAACTAGACAGTTGTATCTATACCAGAGATACAATTTGATGTTATATTATGGGCAACTCTATTTGCTTGGGATGCTAAGTTGAAATGTATTTTAAAATGACATTTCAGGCTGGTGAGAAGAAATGCTCTGCTTGAATACATCTGCCTAAGTTTTCTGTAATAAGCTGTATGTGCCAAGTTGTTGTTATTGTTATTGTTGTTTTAGGTGCTGCTGAGTTGGCTCCGACTCATAGTGACCCTAATTACAACAAAACAGAACACTGTCCAGTCATGTGCCATCCTCACAAATCCCTGCTATGCTTCAGCCCTTTGTTGCAGGCCCTGTGTCTATCCATCTTGTTGAGGCTCTTCCCTGACCCTCTACTTTACCAAGCATGATATCCTTCTCCAGGGAACGGTCCCTTCTGATCACATGGCTGAAGTAGAGGAGACGACATCTGACCGTTCTTGCATCCAAGGAGCATTCTGGTTGCACTTCCTCTTCTAGGAGAGATTTGTTCATTCAGGAAGTCCATTGTGTTTTCAGTATTCCTTGCCAACACCATAATTCAAAGGCATCAGCTCTTCTTTGATCTTCCTTATTCATTGTTCAGGTTTCATATGCATATGCCAGGTACCTGCCATTTTTGAATTAGGCTATTAATAAAAGTCCATAAGTATCTTGACCCATAGGATCTTGCACAATTGTAGTTACTCCACTCCAATTATTAGCACACAGATGTCTTCCAGATACTTTGCCCCTTTCCTTTAGACAAGGACTGAAAAAAAAATCTTTTTATACAATTGGTCACTTTCTTCCATAGTTAACCATTTTTCTATTACCAATTTTTTTTCTGGCAGTTGGCAATATCCTTGAGTAGGATATAATTCTCTTTAGTTATATTATTGTCTGAAGAATAGCCCCAGAATTGTAATGTTTCCATGGCCTTTATTTTGGTTACCTAGTGCTGCTCTGCAGAAATATACCACAAATAGGATGTTTTAACAAAGAAAGATAAGATGCTTTTAATCTCTTACAGTCTGGAGGCTTTAAGTCTGAGTTCAAAGTGCCAGGTGCTAGGGGCTGGGTGAAAGCCCCTAAACCTTGGGCTTCAAGCTCTGCCTCCTGCTCCAGGCCCACTGAAGCTGGAGCCTTTTCTTCAGACAGCTGCTGGCTGCTGAGACTGATAAGCACAAAGTTTACAAGTAAAAAGGTACAGTTGTGATGTTACCAAACCACATAGCAGGCCATTAATTCAAGTCCATTGAAAGTCCCAAGGTCGGCAGAGCATGGTAGGCTGCTGAACAATAACACCCCTACATGCAGGGGTTCAAACCAGCCATAAGCTAGAGAACATTCCCCAAGGCTTCTCCTTATACACGGGAAGCAGACCACATCTCTAAGGTAGCTACTCAGCCACTCACAGTAGATTCCACCATGGAGTTGATTACCAGTCTCATCATGGGGAATACTACATCCAACTGCCCAGCCATTCAATCAGGCACAGCAGGTTGACACACAAATTTAACTAACACAGTCTCCATAGCAACATCTTACAAAACCATTCCCTAAAGACATAGCAAGGAGCTCTGGTAGCATAATGCCTAAGGCACTTGACTTCTAACCAGAAGGTTGGTGCTTCAAACCCACCAGCCACTCCTTGGAAGGAAGACTGGGCAATCTACTTCCATAGTGATACTGTCTCGGCAACCCAAGGAGGGATCACTATGAGTCGGGGCCAAGTCGGTGGCACATAACAAGGACATAGCATTAATATGTGATATTAACATTTTTAATTTAATGAAGACTATTTTATTGCCAGAAGTGAGTTGCGTTTATCTTCATGTTTAGGGACCCTCCAGGCACTTTATGCTGAAAACTTGTTTTAATGTTCCCCTTTACAAAAGACTTCATAGTTTGACTCTTAAGTCTTCAAACTTTTATAGATAAAAACTGACTTTTAATTTTCTAGAAGCATTATAGATATTAGATGGATGAAGAAGAAGTACTCACAGCCTGATCTTTCTGAAGAGAGGATTATAGCCTCAGGAGCTGGGCCTGGGTTAGGTCCTAAGACTGACCAGAAGAGGGCAGACAACCTCTTGGGTTACCTTCAAATGAGTGTCCATATTCTGTGAAGAATGTCAATTTTACTCCCTATGTAATTCTTTGAGAATGGAAGTAGGGATTGGAGGATATGAATCTGAAGAGTAGGTAACAGTAAGCTACTTATTTTTCAGTTTTAGTTTCATGAAATTTTTAGGAAACTGCTTAAGAGAAAAAAAAATATATTGAGCATCAGTTTGGATTAGTATAAGGTTGTCACGTGATATACACTAACTTTTCAATGGCCTTAAGCATTTTACAAAACCCTGAAGATCACTTCAGAGAGTTTTGAATAGCTATACTGGAGGGTATTTTAAACTAATCTATCTGATAAAATCTATGCCTGAAAAGTCACTTGCTGTATATATTTTTTAAAAAAGAATCCTACTCAGCACTCAGTTATTAATGTTTATCTTATTGGTGAAGCTCTTTAGATTCTTCAAAATTAAGGGTTAATGATTAAGTATGTGTTCTGGTTATCTAGCACCACTTTGACAGGAATATACCCCAAATGGGATGGCCTTAACAAACAGGAGTTTATTCTCTTACACTTTGGAGGCTTTAAGTCCAAGTTCAAAGTGCCAGGCTCTAGGGGCTAGGTGAAAGCCCCTCAACCTTGGGTTGTAGCTCTGCCTCCTGCTCCTGGCCTACTAGAGCTAGAGGTGTTTCATCACTCAGACAGCTGCTAGCTGCAGAGGCTAACAAACCCAAGGTGGACAAATAAAATGGCACAGTCCCAATGTTACCAAACCACACGGCAGGCTATTAATTTAAGTCCATTGTAAGTCCCAAGGTCAGCAGAGCATTGCAGGCTACTGAGCAATGACATGGCTACATGCAGGGTCCAAGCATGCCATAAGCTAGAGACTATCCCCGAGTCTTCTCCTTATATACAGGAAGCAGACCACATTCCCTAAGGCAACTACTCAGCTGCTCACAGTACATTCCACCATGGACTTGATTACCAGTCTCATCATGGGAAATACTACATCCAGTACATCCAGGTGCCCAGCCATTCAACCAGGCCCAGCCAAGTTGACACACAAACTGAACTACCACAGTATGGCACAGGGGTTAAAGCACTCAGCTCCCAACTGGAAGGTTGGTACTTTGAACCCATCAGCTACTCCCTGGGCAAAAAATGTGGCAGTCTACGTCTGTAAAGATTAAAGCTTTGGAAACCTTACAGGGGAGTTCTGCTCTGTCCTGTAGTACTGCTATGAGTCAGAGTCAAATTGATGGCAATGAGTTTGTTTTTTGTTTGGGACCAAGGTAAAATGTTATTATTCCTTTTTTTATTTTTGCATTGCATTCAACTGAAGAACACAGCAATTATTACCATTACACATTTACTAACTTTTCTAATTCCAAGGATTTCATTTGACTTTTCTAATGATTTATTTATATATTTGCAATATGATGGTTACAGTGGCCTCAAAATTGTGTAGCCTTATGCTTTTTGATTGTGTAGAAATTTGTACATGATTGAATACCCTGAATGTCCTCACATCCTTCACCCCCAGGGTCACTGTTACCTTCAATGTTCAACAAACACATTCTAACCCCTCAACTAGAATTTCTGAAAGTTGTTCATCTCTTGCTATTGGATTTCCTTCCCTTAATATTTTGAGTCTCCACGAGTGTTTAATTTTGTCATAAATCTTTACTGATTTTTATCAACTAAAATATTATCAGTTAAAATGTTTGCATTAATAAGTAATGTATTGACTCACATCACAGAACATCCAGTGGTAAGGAATGGTTTGGGGTTGGTTGTTTGATTTGAAGAATCCAGTTTATTTCTGTCTCTCACCACTACACCTACTGGATCACTTTAATTCCAAATTTCCCTTGTTGTTATCATTAGAGAGTATGATAAATGAGGTTGTGTGTCAGCTTGGCTGGGGCTTGATACTTAGTTGTTTACAGTTATGATGAGATCTGATATAATATAATATAATCACTTCCATGATGGTATCTGCTGTGAGCAGCCAATCAGTTGAAAGGGAGTTTCCTCAGGGGCATGGACTGATTCCAACATATATAGACGTCATGGCAAAGCTCTCTGGATCCTACATCTGACTCATCATCATCTGACCTCTGGTCCTTGGACTTGAACAAGTGGCCTGCAGTATTGCCTGTCAATTTTGAGAGTGTTGCCTTCACACCCTGTGAGCCAACAGCCTGCCATCTTACTTGCTGATCTTGGACTGATCAGCCTTCACAGCCAGCAGCCTGCTGTATTGTCTGCTGCTCTTGGGTCGATCGGCCTCTGCAGCTATGTGATTCAGGAGAAGCCTCCAGCCTGACCTCTGATCCACAGACTTGGGATTTGCCAGCCTCTACCATGGACAATGAATAAGGAAGACCGAAGAAGAGTTGATGCTTTTGAGTTGTGGTGCTGG